>NC_089815.1:9251125-9468625 GCF_029633855.1 Hoplias malabaricus | reverse complement strand
CATTTAACACATAGGTGTCAGTGAACACGCATAATAAATTAGGGGCAGTTACACCACACACCAGTGTCCGCATGTAATATTACGTACTGTAAATGAAGAAACCCTCAAGGTTCTTTGCTGTTTTATATTAAGAAACATTATTCTTTAATCTTTTCACTATTTACCTGGGTGTCTTTCAACAAATGGCAAACCCCAACCTTTCTTTACATTGGAAAAACTCTGCCACTTTGAGGTGCTGTTTTTAAACCCAGAGAGACTGACCTGTTGCCAAATAACTAAATCCACTTTACTGTATTTTTTTTTTAAAAAAGCAAAAATGTCCAGATTTTCATGTATGAGCCCTTTAAATAGAACTGCTCTATCTAGAACAGCTGCTGCCATTGTTTTACAGACTGGCCATGTGTGATCAGACTTTACTGTTAAGTTTTCACACTAGACAAAGAGCAGGTCAGTTCTAACGTAATCCTCTTCTCTCTGATTACAGGTGTAGCTCTGAGTGTAGAAGAGGCTTCTGATGGAGCATTAGCTCAGGAAAACTGAGGAAGAGTGATGCAAGCTGCTTCACTTTGACAGATACATTACCATAGGTTAATGGAGCCCAGGTGCGGTGCGGCTGTGTGCGATTACACCTCAGGTAAACAGCCCATCTCTGTTTTCCACTCCAATTCTGACCTGTGGCTGGGTACAGGCCCGGATCCTGACAAGCAGTAGATGAACACACACTGGAGACAATAGCTGAGCTCATTGCATTGGGTGAGTGCTTTTTAGAGCATGACCAAGCTCAATATTCCATTCATAACATCAGCAGCCCCCTTCTCTTCATTTTTTTCCTCTTCAGAATGTAATGTAAAGCAGCACTCCTTTCCTGAGCCAGTGTGTGTCTAGAATTAGAATCAAGGCAATCATGCTTCAACATGTGGGAGCAGACTGTAATGACCCTGAACAAATCTCTCACACCAGAGTGTTATCTAAAGCTTGTGGAATCATACATTCTACATTTCTCAGCACACATCGTGGTCTAATCCTGTATTCTGGGCAGGAGAATCATTCTTATAAATAAACGTTCTTGGCTAAGATGTACTGCTCTGACAGAAAAAATGTGTTTTTGTGAACAAAATGCAATTAGAAAAAACTGGCAGTTATTAAACTGAATACAGTACAAATATAATACCCTGTAATTTTTTTTTCAATATATGCTCAATGTGTTACATCCCCATTTATTTAAAAAACACATAATAGGAGTTTGAAGATCTGTCCCAGTTTTGAAAGTAGATTTTTTATTTTGATTTTTTTTCTAAACCTCAGTTACATAAGTCCTCATCTGCACAGTTTTATGAGGCCTTTGTTGGTATATTTTGTGCTTCATTATGCACCACACTTTCAATAGGAGACAGGTCTGGATGGCAGGAAGGTCAGTCTAGCACCTGCACTCTCTAATTATGCAGCAATGCTGTTGTAACAAGTGCAGAATGCGGTTTAGTGTCATCATGTTGAAATAATTATGGATGTCTCTGAAAGGGACATTGTGTACAAAGCAGCATTTGCTCCTGCTAAAGATGTATATATCTTTTTGGGTTAGTGGTGCCTTCACAAATGTGCTAACACCTCTATACCATAACAACTTGTGGCTTTTGAGCTTTTTGATGTCACAAATCTGGAGGTATCATTTCTTTTTTTGCCCATAGTAAATAAACACCCATCATCTATATGAACAATATGAAAGCTTGACCTAGACCACAATACAACTTTTCACTGTCTATCAGTCTGTTTCTGAAGAGCACAAAACTGAAAGCAGTTTGTGGCCTACATGGTGTGTAGAACTGTCTTAACAATCATGCACCAATAATAGATGAATTGGAAACAGTGTGGCAGTATTCCTGTAGCAATGTTAACAGAAGCATGCCATTTTTTTAATGCAATGCCACCTGACCTTGAAAATAGAGCTTAGAGAGGGAAATATCTAAAATCTAAAAGCAAGCCTACAGCTAACCCGTCTTTGCTCAGAGAGGGCTAAGTCTTTTTAAATGCCACTTTAATACTCAAACATCACCACATATAAAATATTCTTTGAACACTTGTAGGACCCAGGGGTGTACATTTACTAAGAATCTGAAAATATAGCAACACTCGAGCTGCTTTGCTTCATTTAAAAGTGCATGTGAAAAACAGGATATGTAGGTGTCTGCAGCCGGACATTAAGGGCACTAGCAGGTGGAAATGGGCCTCCACTGTTGGGGAAGGAGGGGTGAGATCTGTCAGTTAACGCTTTCCAGATAAAGGAGGAAAGGGCAGCCATTGTACTGAGAGAGGAGCAACAGTGGATTCCAGATCCCTGGAGACAGCTGAAAATAGCTCCAGTTATGAAGGAATACTGTCATCTGGCACGTAGGGGGTCACTCAGGCTACAGATCACATTATTTCTAACACAATCACAAATAATTCAGTGAAATAACAAATATTTAAATCATTGAAAAGCCAAATAACTATTCACAGTTCTCAATTTTTAAATATCAAAAGGTTTAATTAATTCTAATGCAGCTGTGGTCTTTGCTAGACAGAAGATAACTAGGCAGAAAATGCGGGTGTTTTGCCAACTGAAATTGTACATTTTTGCACTAATGCTTTCCTCTGTTAAATGCATTTTCAATGAACAGGGCTTGGTGCAGTTTTCCTGGAAATCTACTACTGCCATCTAGTGTATGTATATAGACCATGCAATCAACAAAGTGTGGCTGGCATCAATTTCTACATTTGTAGAACAAATAAGTCATTCAATGCAAGAAATGGAGTTTGTAATGTAACAAAGTGGTGGTTTTTTTTTTTACACTACATCACAAAATAGGTGCTGACAACAAAATAGGGTGAGTTCACTTTATTGTAACAGACAGAACAAAGGAACAGTTTAACAGTCGTTCTATTTCATTTGTACTTGGTCGAGCATGTATTCCAAGTATATAAAAAGGTTCCAACAAAAACATTCTCCTTGTACCATAAAAATTAAGAATTCTTTTTTGTGACCTAAATAAAAATCATTCAATTTTCCTGCTCCGTTTTTCAAATTACAAACAAAAAACGTGTCCTGAACACACTATTTCAGAGTCACTTTGTCTTAATGTACACAATGATTAAAAATCCCTGATCTAGAAGAATTAGAACAACTGAAACCTTAAGACTTATGAAGTTTTTTTATTTATTTATTTTTTTTATTTTAAGTATGCTTTTTTTCCTTAAAAGAATAGCAGAGTGCTGCTACAGAGATCACAGTCAAGTTACTAAATAAATGAATTTTTGGAGGTTCTACTTTCATTTAACACATAAAAAGATTCACAATTAAGCAGTTCAGATATAAGCAGTGGTTTGAGAAGCTGTCATTAGGGGTGAAGCAAGAAAATGGCAGAAATAAAATGGTTGCAGTCACCTTGGGGGCTAAATGGCAGAGTTGTTTCTTATAATGAATAACTTTTGTGTTCATTCCCTTTAAAATACTGACCAAACCAAACATCTAAGGAACATAAAACCACCCAAAATATGTTTTCTGTACATTAAAAAACATTACAGAAGGAAATATCAACTCAAAACAGTTGAAAAAAAGTCTTAAATGACATGCTAATTAAAGCTAAAAGTATGTACAAACTAAAAAAAAAAAAAAAAACAGCAACAACAACATAACCTAAACAACACTCATGTACAGATTTATATATATAAAAAAAAAAAAAAAAAAAAAAAGGCAAAACAAAAATCATGCAATAAACCTTAGCTTTGAGTGTGACTGCTGTGAATACGAATACTAAAAGTAGACTGAACAGCTTCAGCATGAAGACTAGCAGTGTGGAATAAGAGATTATAGGGTGGCTGTAGAACCAGTCATAAGCCTTTTGTTCCTTCATATGGGCAGCTTTTCCCACTTTCCTGGCACTGTCACAATTTTGTTAATAGTACCTCACAAATGGCACTGAATGAAAAGATCTAACAAATTGTTTCTTACAAATGCAGACACGAAAATGCATCTTCTACCTAATTGTGAAATACTTAATAGAAAAGACTAAAAAAAAACAAAACAAAACCAAAAAAAAACAAAACAAAAAAAAAAAACAACCCTAACCTGCAGATTTAGTGGTGCTCTCCGTGGGTTTAAACTGCTTTTAAGAGGTGCTACAATTTACCTTGTAAGATGAAAAATATAAACACTATCCAAGTGATAGCCTATTAATTTACATTTATAAAGCTTACTTTTTGTTTTTGGGAACATTTTTGTAGGACTTAAGCAAACATGTAAACTCAAAAGATCTCAAAAGTGTGAGTATGTGTGTGTGCATATGTGCGCTATTTTCCTCAATATTTTGGCACTTTGGTGTAGTCTTCTTGGTGTACACTCTTACACAGGCCCATGGACAGGATCAAGCCAAGAAGCTGTAGGAGGAACAATTGTTAGTCAGTGTGCTGAGCTGAGGCTGAAAATCTGGTAAATGGATCGTGAAATTTTCCACTCCAAAAAAGAACAACGCTACATTACGACTGACACAGCGTGAAGTGACAGAAAAATTTGAGGTAAATAAATGAATGTACAAGGCGTGCAAGAACATAGGCAAGTGAAGAGGAGATATGGAATACCTCAATAACAGCCACCCCGAGGCAGATTCCTAGAATGACTCCATAGTTTGTGAAGAGCCAGCTCTCCACACTGGACATGCAGCCCTATAAGGGAACACAGAGGAGCTCTTCACAAACAGCTTATAAATAAAAACAAGGAAAAATACAGAACATGAATGTTAAGTACAAAGCATAAGGAAGGCCTTGGCACATACCAGATAGTTGTTTCCTTACAAGCATGAAAGAATGTATAAACTGGTTTGGTTTACAGACACAGCTGAAGTAACATGATCACACCTAATCCAGCTGTTCAAGAGCTTCAAGAGAATATTACTCCAACGCTAGATGTGTTCTACTAAAAGTGTATGTCCTAAAAACAGGTCTTGGTCAAATATCAGAAAGCTTTGTTACAGCATGTGAGTGAGATAACGTCTATTTGTATTGCTACTGCATCAACATTAGCATGTTATTAATATTTATGTGTATCAGCCAATATCTGTGCACAATGCTAAATCAGAAAGAAATACTGATCAGATATTTACACCCTGCTTACCGTGCTATAAACAGGCCAGTTAGGAGACTGGGCCTCGCAGAAGCCACTATCTGTACCGTTGTCTCCAGTGATGGAGGTGTTGCGGCAGGAGCATGGGTACAACATCTGAGAGCTGTTAAAAATCACAGCGTTCACATTCCAGTCTGTGCTCTCTTTCCAGCCACAACAGTGCATCTGTGACAAGTCAAAAACAACGAAAAGACAGAGTTTGAGAACAGAGACATAGTTGCAGGTGTCTTTTAGACTTCTGACCACTAGATGTACACAGGGAGACAATCATTTAACTGTTAACAGTACACCGAGTCCAAAAGTACTGGGACACCTGCTCATGCAACATTTCTTATGAAATCAAAGGCATTAGTAAGTAGCCCCATTTTGCTGCAGCAACAGCTTCTACTCTTCTGAGAAGCCTTTACAGCATATTCTGGGACTATTTCTGCGAAGAGTGGACTGCATTCAGCAACAAGTGTAGTGAGGTCAAGCACTGTTGTTGAATGATTTGATCACAACCCAAATCTACTGAATGGACCTCCATTACTTCAGAAAACGCAGTCCAATCCTGAGAGGCTTTGTTTCCCTCTAGCTGATGCTTGTCACTGGGCATGGTGCAGTTGCTCCAAAAATTTCCCATTTCATTTGATGATTGCTCATGGAGATTATACAAGCGGTGCTTGCAAAGTGCAAGGTCTATCTCGACAATTGGTGTGACTTAAAATAGCTGAACACTAATTAAAAAGGGTGTCTACTGGCTTTTGGACATTTGAATTGATTTTGAATTTTTGTTTTGCTGTTGCTTTTCAGGGAAATGCAGATTTTATGTATTAATAATTACATAAATTATATGTCCCACAAGCAAGAGCTACATAGTTTTACAACCACATGAGTCTTCAATGAATGTAGTTACAAATCCTTGAATTCTAATTTTCTGGCACTGGTGCTGACAAAGAAGCCAAGACTCTCTCCTTGTGTTTCTTTCTCCGAGTGTCAGTGTCATACTCCCTCACTCTCCACACCAGCAAGTGCTTCAACATTCGAGAAGAATAGCCTCAGAGAATAAGTGTGGGTATCACACTGATACATAATAACTCACACTTGTTATTTTACTAAAACCCACGGTGAATGCCAGGGCAATCTGCGTGTTGTTTCTCTACTCACATTCCTCTGGATGTAGTCCCATGCCTGCTCAGAAGTCCTGTTCTGTCCATGGTAGCTCTCCAGGATTTTGATCACAATATTGGATGTCTTTTCCCTCAACTGAAATGATGAAAAACTGGTTTGAGTTCACATATATTACAGAAAGTGAAATTACCTTCAAAACATTCAGAACCATTTATGGAATGATGCAAAAATAAATAAATACATCTCACTCTCAGAACAAAATGTTCTAAAACACAAAGGAATTCAAAGTAGAGCTGACTGACAGGTGTATTTACCTAACTTCAAGTGCATGACCACAGATTCACCTTGCTGACTAAGGAATTGGAAAATACATTTTATAATTGTTATCACAACATGAATCCCCCTCCTCCTCTCTGCCACAGACACCCTCCATCTCTCTCTAGTCTGCTTGAGATGTGAACATGAGAGAAAAAAAGCATTTATATTGGAAAACCCACTCCTGCTCCAGTTGTGTGTGTCTAGTCTCTCAGCAGGGGAAGATGTTACCTGTCAATCCAAGTCATTTTTTAATAGCTTAATGGATCAGGGACAATATCTGTGTCTCCAAGCCGATTTCCTGCTTTACTGCATATCAGATGCTTTCCTTCAGCTCTTTGGGGAGACAAGAAGTTGGCTGCAAGATCCACTAACCCAGATTTCCGCTTGTGTGCATGTGTGTGCGTGTTTATAAATGTGTAAGTAATGGTCCTGATCGTCAGTAACATCCATCATAAATCTTACATCTCTCAGGGAAAACTCACGACCAGTATCCAAATGTCCATTACAGACCCCTGCGTAATGTCATGCTCATACAGTAGGGGGCAGTAGGTCTTTATATTCTGAGCCAGATGGTGACTCTCAAGGTCCATTTGCATTGTTTCAGAAACGAACTACAGCAATGAACTCTGTGAACACTGGAAAATCCAATACCACGATTCTTTAAACTCTCCAGCTGGGGCACATGCGAACCATCTGTATATTTCCTTCAGTGTAAAACAGGCTTTCTGAGGCCAGCACTAAGAAAAGCTATAGGATTACAGTATGGGGACCATAACTCACCAAGTCTCTCTGGAAATAGATGAGGACAGCTGCAACCACCTGAGCAATGAGGATGAGGAGCAGGCAAGTGAAGTACTGTAAAACACACACAAAGCATTTGGGTTCTGTTATGTTAGAATATCTGCACACAGCTTCTAAAACGGTTTTATTTGGAAGTAAATCTACTTAGCATCATGTGATAAAAATTACCATGTACTCATTACACCCCCCCCCATCCAACTCAGAGAATTTGTACAATTTTATGAATGTTTCTGCATGTGTTGGTGAGTCTTACCAGTCCAAGCAGACAGCGGATCTCATAGATGGCTCCCAGACATCCCAGGAAGCCCATCAGCATGGAGAAAGAGCCCACACCAATTAGAATGTAGGAGCCTACTTTTAGTTCCATGGATGAGTCCTCTGCAGGGAAACACAGATGCATTTACTGCATTCAAATACTTTCCAAATACTGGGAGAATAAGAATGATCAAATGAGAAGAACAACTGCTGTGCAGAGGTTTTATTATTATTATTATTATTATTATTGTTGTGTTTTGTTTTAGTTTTTGGGGTTTTTAATTTTACCCACAGAGAGAGAGAATGAACAGACAATCTAAAAGGAAGAATTATTAATTTAAATACATTTTCTGTCAAAATGGCCTTTAAGCATGAGTTACAAGCGTCATTAAAAGAAAATAGAAAAACAATACAGAAAAATCCATAGATGCCTCAACAACTAAACATCTAGTAAAATAACAACCAAATAAAAGTATTGTGGTCCAACCTTGGGTTTTATTACAGTTTCCTTCCTTATTGGGAGATTTGCTTCCAGATTTTGGAAAGTTCCATGTATATTAAAATTTCAAAATTTCCATCTTAGAAGTTGATTGTATTTGTCCATTTAATCCCAAACACATTCAGTGATGTTAAAGTCTTGGCTCCAGGATGGCACAGTCCTTTGGACCATTGTTTTGAGAATACCAACAACGTCCTTAAATGCAAGTGCTCTTATTTATACATCAGAGTTTTACTGATCTAGTGTCCATTTCCTTTTGCTCATGAAGGACTTCTTGACAGCTCCACCTCCCTTCAGAACTATAGCATCGACTTCTCTACTCATAGTGGGTAGACGAACAGAAACAGTTGTGAGTTTTTGTAGAGCTAAAGCAAGAGGGTTTCAGAGATCTCCTGTCTCTCAAAGATGAAAGCTAGGGTTATTTTTACTTCTTTAGTTTGCCAGTAAACTGACTTATATCTAAACTACTCAAATGTCTTTAGGTACGCATGAAAAAAAGCTTAGCGACTAAGGCATGTTTGAGTCTTTGCTTGAAAGAGTGGACAAGTACTGACAGATTTGATTTTTTTTTTGCACAGTACTGTGTACTTCTACAAAAAATATTTCAAGGCATATATTTGTTCAATGAAAACAAAAGAACTTAAAATTAAATTATTTTGGCAGTGATGATATACAATTCAAGCCTAATTTATTTTTGACCACCTAATTGGCTAACTCTTCTCTCCTGTCCAGTATTTCTGCACTTTTTACACCTACAAAAACAGCTGTGGTAGAAAAATATATCTGAAAAGTTACACACCATCCATACCAGATGATCTTATTACAACCACATTATTATTGCAACTATTTCAGCTACAGCTAAAGCCAAAGCAATTTGCTATACTGCAGTTCCGGAGCAGATCACGTCTGACTTAGTCATGCTCAAGAGTGCACAGCCTGAAGGAACACTCCCAGCTTGAACCAGGAGGAAACCGTCTGGACGCCATGGCACATCTCTGGACACAAATTAAGCTGAGTGGTGCACTAAATCACACTCTCAGCAGGGAATCACCAGTTAAAAAGTTCTGAAAGGTCTTTGTCTAAGCTTAATCTTGGTGCTTTAAAACACTACATGTATGGGTGTTTGAGATGGGTTTGGCAGCCTTTCCATAAAAAGTACATCATGGCACAAGTCTGAGGCTTTTGGACTAGCACAGCCAGAAATTTTGTGGTTTCAGCTTTAAGAGACCAGAACACACTCATAGCGTGTCCTGGTCCAGTTCCAAAAGGCCTTCACAAGCTGACAGCATGCCAGACTGAGGACCCACGGTCTTAGTCATACAAACCAGCCGACAACACTGCAGTGGCTCCACAGCAAGAAAAACATTACCACAGGCAGCCCTCTCAGAACAATTGCACAGTGTACAGTAGCCCTGTGAAAGCCATGAGTCTGTGTGACATTGGCTTGCACCAGACACAATAGCTCATCAGTTGATCTGATGTAATCAGAATTACCAGTCTAAGGTGCCATCTCACTCTCAAGCATGACCACATTCACCACAAACATCACGGCAATGACTAAATCAATCACAGTGATGAGTCTACAAACCTTACTCAGATTTCACTTAACACATTCTAGTCCTAAACTGCTTGCAAAGACTTGATACTATGCTTGGGAAAAAGACCTCTGACTATGATTATAATGTTCACCTAACAACTCTATTGGCATATGGAGTCAGTAGGCATGTGTCTAGTCTCTGATCCACCATTTCAACCTTGCTTTGGTCTGTGTAATGCCAGTCTGGAGTCACTCATGTAATTAAGTCTAGTGTTATATAGTGAAGCACTTAATTAAAAGCAGCAAAGTTTTAAAAAATGGTTTAGATCAGGGGGGAAAACGAAAAATCACTTTTTTTAATAACATTTCGTAAATCCCATTCACAATGTCTTGCGATCATAAACTTCAACAATAGACAAATAAAAGAAAATTCTTATGAGAAGTCTGATTCCAAACAAAGCAACTCCCCTGCTGTAATGCTAACCACCAGACTCAGTAAAGTCAACCTCAAAGCTTTGGAGAGAAGAGACTTATTGGAACATGAAAGCAAGGACCCTTGTTTGAATTATTTTCACCATGACAACTTTCACAAAGAGTCAGTAAAAACGGATGGGACATGTGTATGCTCCCAAGGTGAATACAGTTCTGTGCAATCAGTGCAGTGTGTGTGTGTGCGTGTGCACAGTGTGTTGGACCAGCAAACACTCCATTCACCCAGTACGCCTGAAGTGTCTTGGTGCAGAGCGGAAATGTGGAAATCCTCTGGGGATCAGCAGGCTAGTGAGGGCTACTGGTAGCTGGATTAGAAAAACAATGGCTTTCAATAACTTGCTCTTTTTTAATGACAAAGGGAGGGTGCTCCATGGCTGGGAGTTCCAACAAATGTGCACTGTCCCTACAAGAACGTTTGCAAAAACACAGCACACATAAGAAGCGAGGGCCTCTTCATCTGACTGAGCTTTTTTGTTTTTAAATCAGGGTTCACACTCCTTCATTCATGACCCAAACACATTTCTCCCTAAAGGCTAATGTAATTTTGTCCATGTTGCCACCACCCTTGGCTTTGGTCAGGAGTTCTACGCTGAGCATGCTTTAAGCTTCTCCATTACTCTCCGTTTGAGGACAGAGCTGTGCCAAAAGGATGAATTGAGCGGATTGTTCACAGCCCCGCATTCAAAGTGTCAACAATGTAAACTTGTACCAACTGTTTTGGACAGCGAGAAGCAGCTTCTCTATGGCCTCATTTTACAGCTGGACTCTTTGAGAGTAAGGTTGTGTGTCCGTGTTTGTGTGTATATGGATGAAACGGAGAGTATGTGTGAATGAGTGTTAAATGAGACAGCCCCATTCTTATCTTCTGAAGATATACTTGCTTACCAACGTTAATTTGTTCTCACAGATGACTCACATAGCTAGAAAGCTGATCTGAGCGCTGACGTGATGCATGCTAATGAGCGAGACGCTAAATGAGCCCAGTGTGGTGTGGGGGCAGCACCTGCGCACTGCCTCAGACATGCTATGTCACCCACAGGCCCTGCCTGGCTCCCACTGCCAGCCTGGTTAGCTGGGTTTGCTCAACTTGGCCCATGAACTCATGAGCTGTTCCTCAGCCAGCGCTGGCCTTCTTGGCTGCATTTGGAAGACATAGACCCACTGACCCAGAGCTGTCTGCAAAGATCTTCGGGATGGAAAACAGATCTGTGTGTGTGTGCGTGTCAGTACGAGTAAGCGAAAGAGAGGGGGAGGTGGTGATGAGAAATTCAGAGACCATCCGAGAGAGTCTGTCTAACAGAAAGCATCACGTGACATTTCAGAGACGCGAACCAACAGTGATCATCAAACACAGAAAACCAGAGACAGATGGTCCTGTAAAAAAGTTCTGCACTATTGAGTCAGAACGCAGAATGGATTTTTATAAAGAGCTGAGACAGGATAAGAGCTAACAGGATCCCCCCACTAATGAGAGCATAATGAAAGAGGCACCTCTCACCATTTCCTCTGCTCCTTTACTCCTTAACAAGAACAAAAATCACAAGGGAACTAATATACTCATCAGTACACTCAGTATCACAGCACCAAAAAAAAAGGGGGGAAAAAATTATATTTTTAATTTTTATAATTATACTTTTACAAAATTTGCTGTTTACATTAAAAAAAAAACTCACAAAAGGGGCCTGATATAAATGGACTTTAAATAAAAAATTAAAGTCAAACACTTTCATATAAATTAACATATTACACCAGTTGTTTTTGGGAAGAAAAGAGTTTTATTTTCTTATAAAATTTTATTTAAATATCTAGAAACTACCAAAACTAATAAACATACGACACGTTAACCATCATCATCGGATAAACAGTACTTAATCTTTCAGTTATCATTCAATTTTTCTTCTTAAGGGGAACATCTACAATTTTGAGGAAACAAAGCTCCAAGCTTTGCATCTTTTAATGGTGCAACGGTATGTTTGAGGGAAAATAGCGACCGTTGTTTTAATGTTTTTATTTACTGTTTTATAAACTGCCTGGCCTAAAAGTACTTCAAGATATGAAGAAGATCTTAGAGAGAGAGAGAGAGAGAGAGAGAAAAAATATATATAAATAAATAAAACAACACATTTTCCAAATCAAACAAAGTTGCTTGAGCCCAGAGCTCAAAATAACAGAACATTTGTGGGATTGCTTAGATTGTGAGAAGCAGAAAATACAACTAACTTTCAAGACTGAAAATAGTAAAACTAAAAGTGAGTCCTGGAAAAAATGTAAATGATAGGAAATGAAGGGAAATGAAAGATAATTGTGTGTCTGCATGTTTACATTTTTTTAAAACCACAGCATGCTATACACTATTATACATGGCATAAATAAAAACTGAGGGGAAAATGGCTCTGCACATACAAAAATGTTATTAGAACACAGGAGCACATTCACTGCTTCTTTTGCAAAATGGGGGGTGCTACTTGGTTTGCACTAATATACAGACACTGACTTACGCAAGACTTTGATGAAGCTCTGATTGTCCAAGAGAATCCAGAGTCCAAAGCCCATAATCAGGGCTCCAAATATCTGCAAAGACAAAAAAGGAAAAGGGGGAGGGAGTGCAAAAATACAGTGGGAGAGAAAGAGAGAAGGAAGAGAAAGAGAGACAGAATTAATCACACAGTGGGTTAGAAGGGGGAGCGTGGGGCCCCACATTTTCAATTTACAAGCTGCAACTTGTTCACTCCAAATCTCTTGGAAGGGACTAAGCTTGGAACTGTGTGAAGCTCACTAGCATGTTTGCGTGTGTCCATGCATGAATGTGTTGCATGCCAAAATGTCAGTACATGTTTGAGATGACAGGCATTTCTGCTTGTGTGTGTGTGTGCATGCAAATTGTGTCTGTATGCGAGAGTCTGCCAGAGTGTGTTAGAGACACTAATCCTGGCCTGTAGAGAACTGAGCTGTGTGCTGTGTGTGCTGCGCTCTGAGCTCAGAGTTCCAGGCTCCCTCTCATCCACCCCCCTTCCACACTGCACTAACATCTGGGACTGATTGGGCCATGTCTCTGCGTGGCAGCAGGGGGAGGGGGGTTGCAGCGGATGTGGCCTCTACTTGTGAACACCATTGCTTGCCCTAAATGCACCCCATCTTTCTTGCACAGCCACTGTCCAGTTCATGGTTCAGCTGATGAGTGATACTTCCAGTCGCACATCCATGAGGAGAATTTAACATGTGAGCCTTTTAGGATTAAAGTATGCAGAGAATTGTGTAACAGTGCAGCATTTTATTTAAGGTTTTTTTTTTTAAATAAATAGAGCTAGAAAAATACCTGGAAAACTATTGCCAAACGCAGCTAATTATCTCTTCTGAAATTTAAAAAGTTTAGAAGGCACTATTTTGTTTGCAGAATATGAACAAAACACTTTGCATTGCATTTTCCAATATATAGTAATGTGATTAACATGTGGTTGCCAGTCAAAATGTCCATCATTAGCATAACGAAGCAGAAACAGAAGAAAAGGCAAAGGAAAATACATTTAATATAGTTTTTTTTTCCTTCCAAACCATGCCATCCCGCAAAGCCTAAGACAATGAGCAATAATGAAAAATGAGAACATAATCGAACCAGAAAAAAAAAAAAATTATTAAATAAAAAAAAACCTGACTAGATGGAGAAGCAGAAGCAGTGATGGTTGTGTGTTTGTGTGTTGTCCTTCCACCAGTGGATCAGAGACATCAGTGCTGTTGGAAATTTTGAACGCTTACTATTGTCACTATTGGACTGAATATTTCACCAACCACTAATATCCAGCCAACAGCATCCAATGACCACTGATGGCGTAGAGGACGACCAACTCAAGCAACACAACACAGATGAGCTACTGTCCCTAACTTTACATTTACAGGGAGGACCAACGAGGCAGGTGTGTCTAACAGGGTGGACAGTGAGTGGACACCATGTTAAATGATCCACTATCCAAATAAAACCTGCTCTGTGGTGGTCATGCCCATTAAAGGTCAGGGTGAATTCACTGTCTGTAACCATTTATTCAGTTCAGAGTTGCTGTGAGTCCAGAGGCAGGAACATACACTGAACAGGACCACCACAACCCATAACAGGGCATCACACATTCACACATATGGACACTTTATCACAGCCAATCTACCTACCAGCATTCAGACAAAACCCATACAGACACAGGGAGAACACACCAGTCTCCTCACAGACAGTCACCCAAGATAGGGCTCAAGCAGTGTGACTTGCTGCCATCAGTGTGATAACATTTCCTGGGAAGTCCACAATAATTTCAGCAAAACAATGTCAAGTCTCATTCTGGATTACAAAATCAGCATTGTTTTACTGGCACATAGAGCATGAGTTTGACCGGCTTGCCTGCATTCCATACCTTATTCACTCCTCTGGAGCATCACGAAAAGAAGCATTGGGTAACAGCAAGCAGGGACTGTTGAGCAGCTCAATTCTTGTATCAACAATTTAAGTTTCACATCAACAATTTGTATCCTCAGTTCCCAAACGGTTACAACAGTACAGTTAAAAAGAAGGGGTGATGTAACACAGGGGTAAACTTGACTTTGTCCCAACCTGGTTAAGTCTGTTGCAGGCATCATTTACAAACAATTACAAAATAAAATAAAGATGGGCAGTAAATTGTTAATACTTTTTTAAATACTTTGTTCAGTCACATAATGGTTCAATTCAATTAAATTCAATTCACATATCCTTGTTTTATTACATTGTCCAAACTGTTATGTTTTCTTTTTTTTTTCCCCTCAACTGACACTTAAAAATTAATAACTTGTAATCAGTAGCAATTATTTATTTTATTGTTCAACGTTAAACATATGACGTGCGGGCTCTGACATTTGGACATCTGCACAGTATTGTAACTGCCACAATACTTAAAAGATATTACAGGCCAGTGAGATTAACTGGTTAAGGCTTCACCTACAATATTTTTGGCCAAAACTATTAACAGGTGTTCATTCATTTATTGTCTGTAACCGCTTATCCAATTCAGGGTAGCAGTAGTTCCAGAGCCTACCCGAAATCACTGGGTGCAAGGTGGGATCACATCCTGGAGGGGGTGCCAGTCCGTCACAGTGCAACACACACACACACCTATGGATACTTGAATTGCCAATCCTCCTACCCACATGTGTTTTTGGACCGTGGGAGGAAACCAGATCACCCGGAGGAAACCCACGTGGACACAGGGAGAACATACCAAACTCCTCAGTCGCCTGGAGCAGGACTCAAACCCACAACCTCCAGGTCCCTGGAAGCTGTGCAACTGCAACACTACCTGCTGCGCCACTGTCCTGCCCCTATTAACAGGCGCTCCATCATGAAAATGATATGTATCATTTGTGATTGGTCAGAATGCTCACATAGAAAAATAAACTGAGTGGATCAGGTGAATATGTGTGCACAAAGCACAACAAAAAATTTGACTTGGTTTCACACAGTCAGACATTGATCCACTACGATCAAAATAACATGTTTCCTGCATACTAAAATACAAGAGCTGATTTCAGGTTGGCAATCAAGGCCACTATCCACTAAACCAAGGTTCTTTCACCTCATTGTTAGTATGGCTTAACTGCACAGACAAGGACAATCCCAGATAGAGAAAGAGAGAGAGAGAGACGAGGGAGACAGAAATGGAGCGAGGGAGAGACTCTATAGCAGTCATTATCTGTGGCACAGCTCTGACATGAACATACGTGTGAGTGAAGCCCCTGTCACCGATCACTCTCCAAGTGCATGGGACAATACTGTAGCTCCTGCTGTATTGTTTGGATCTGAAACATCATGGCCTGTGATTTAGAGGGTGTAAGCCTAGATAAGAGGTTTCATTTTCTCAGAGTGGGGGCAGAGCCAGGGACAACAGGAGATAGACTGGCTCCTTCATTCACTGGCCCAATGCTGCCAAGGAACAGGAGATGTAAACACTTTATCCGCACTGTAATTATGAGGGTGTCTTTAGAGAGAGAAAGAGAGATAAACAGAGGGCAAAAGAGAAAAAGACAGACAGAAAGACTGACTAAAATATAAAAACATAGACAAACAGGAGTAGCTGTAGATAGATATACAGACATATCCATAGAAACCTATATAGGTAGACAGATATATATACGCCCATATCTATCCATCAGTATTAAATGAGCATATTACATTGAATGTTACATTATGTAAGAACACATACAGAAGGCAACAGCCTACACTATTACTTTTCTATACATGTGCAACATGAATGTTTTACATACTATGTTTTTATACTATGTACTACAAAGAAAAATAATGTTAATTATTATTGTAAGAGCATGTCATACCTAAATGCCTCAGAATATTGTTCTTACAGAAAACATAAAAATATAGTATCTGGTTTGAATTGGCAAGTTATATAAAATTATTTCCAAATAATTTCAGCCTATGAGACTTCACAGTGCACAGGGAACGTTATAATTTTACAAAAGCTTTGTGCTAAATAAACTCCACTGTATATCACTCTAAATGACAGATCACCTTGCACTGATTTGAGGGCTGAAAATTGGGCCTAATTTGAGGCTGCAACTGCTTACACAGAATCCATTTCCAAATGCAAACCTGTACAATGAGTGTAATGCTTCCAAGAACATCAGTGCCACATGCTGAGAGAATGGGAACACATGGCTGCTGGAAAGGAAACTGTTAAAGGCATCAACATGCCTAACGATGGAGAAAGGATCAGCTCCTCAAAAACACAGCAGCTGGAGGAACTGGGACACCCAAATGGGAACATGCTGAAAACCTCCTCAACACATCCATTTCATTATGCCAAATAACCGCGTTGGAGGAGAGCCTGTATGTTAATGCTACTTAAATCATTTTAATTTAATGGATTGAGACCTATTATTATTCTGATTAAGCCGTCAAATGCTGTGAGCTATAAGTAGCAACAACAAAAGATGCACATGGAATATGCCTGTGCACTCTGTCTTGTAATTAATCATTAATTCAAGAAATAATTAACATTTCAATGTAAATATATTACATTACAAAGTAAATTCCACATACATTCCATGCATATTTAAAATTCAGCTGTAAATAAGCAGTAAACTGTGCATAATAATGTTTAGAAAATAAATAAATAGGACTTACAAAGAAGAGGAGGTTGAAGAGGAACAGAAAGTACTTGGTTGTTGTGATACATCCCTTCCCCATTTTGTTGACTGTAAAAAAAAGAAAATATTTAGGATATTAACCACATATACAAGCATTGTAAGCGACTATACATGACAGTTATAAAAGATATTTCATTACTACACTTCGTGAGTGTTAATGATTGCTCTAGGGATTTGGCTTTCTAAGAGACATTTGTCACCAGAGGCAAAGATTAACAATAGCAGATTCAAAGTTAAGCTGGTCTTTACTGGACCTAAAATGTTGGATTACTGCAATGATGGGAGCTAAATAACAACTGGGCCTCCATCTCCAACTGCTGTACAACTACTCCATTACGTGCAAACACTTAAACATTCAATACATCCCAGTGGAAACACTCAATATTAGATGACAGGAATGTAGCAAAATAATGCAACATATTTTATCGTAATGTAATGTATTGTAACATATAAACAGAAAAGAAATAAAGAAAGGGAAAATTCAGGCAAATTCCCACTGTTTGCTTTGTTCACTTTGTATTTTGTCTTGTATTCCTGTCTTAGCACGTGTAATATTGTCTAGAAGAAGTAATTATAGGGATGCACCGATTTCAAATTTTTTTTTTGGGCTGATACCGATATTAATAACCGATAATTTTATCTTTTTGTAATAAAAGCAAATTTACATTGGATTAAAGCAAAACAAATACTTTTTATCAAAGGACAAGCCTTTACTTTCATATTTGTACATTTCTGTACGTTTTAATTCTATCTTTTAAGTATATTAGTTTTAGTTCAGTACAACTGAAACAGATGTAGTTGTGTTTCAGTAATAAATTCAAATGCTGAATGACTCTGTTTTATATAAAAGAAGGGCTCCTGCACTGTGGTAGTTGAGGAAGTGTTTGAGTGAGCGTTTGTAATCAATTATCATTGTGTATCAGTAATAAATTAAGATGCTGAATAACTCCATATCTATTTGTGTGTTCTATATAAGCAGAGCTCCTGCATTGTGGTGGATGAGTGTATCTTTCTGTTGTTTATCCTGCTGTGTGTGTTTCACACCACTGTCTGTGTGTGCTTGTACTGCGTGTTGCTGATATTTTAAATTGGTTTTCACGACAGAGAAATTTAATCCCAGAAAGTGTTCTCTGCAGAAAATGTGAAAAACATCCACACGGCACGCATAGTTGTGTATTTACATGCCTCAGTGCATATGCACAAGCACAAAAAAAGCACCAAGTTATCGGTTGTAATATCGGCTAAAATTCCAATATCGGACTGATAACGATAACTTAAAAAAAAATCCACATATCAGCACATATATCGGCCACCGATATATCATACGTCATTAAGTAATTCATTTAACTATAGCATTTTTTTATTCTACTACAAGGAAACACATTGTATAACATAGATGAGTCTCAAAATGCTGCAGTATAAATCCAATATAATATGCAAGTAAGAAGTAATGAATTGTCAATACAGATGCAGGTGTTGTAGTATGTCTATACTTTTTTCATGAATCACTAAAAATATTATTCTGATACAATCTTAAACAGAGGCTAGACAGAGAATATTAAAGAACCAACCTCAACATCCTTGTGAGAATAATGCACAATACCCAAGATTAGAAATTCCCAATTTACATAGAATGGGTATTTAAGGGTTTTAAGGTACTGCCATATATTACTCAAGCAAATACAAAACAAATCATAACACACCTACAACAGTGAAACTAGTGCTTGTGGTCAGATAAATGCACGAAGTGAGCAGAAGCAAAGTCCAATGAATAGTTCAATATTCTCTCCTGTTGTGTGTCATTGCAGTGTACCCATGCACTGACCCACATTCTGTTTTCTGTAAATGGGTTAGTGTTATTATACACTGTCACTCGTGCCATTTGGATGGCTGTTGGAAAGAGCAGGGTATGGCACACTTTGGCTGCCCCACTGTCCTCTGATGGATGGAAAGTATTGATTGCACACTTGCAGTAGCAAACTGAAAGCAACAGCACACAGTAAAGTGACACAAACCCAGAACTGTGTTTACTAGCAAAACACAGTTACGCCATGCACCAGCCATTAATGGTCAACTACAAGACAAGCGCATTCAGCATTCTGTTCCTGGGCCTAATACGACAAGGACATTTATGTTGTCAGTCACTTAAAGCCACTACACAGATAAGCCACAAGTCACAGTAGGCACTGTTTATTTCTCAAAAGTGATGTGTGTGGAAGGATGAAACAAACTAAAAACGGTTATTCCATGTCACAATCTCTGTCATCTTTCACATTTCTTATAGCTGCTGTTGCATCAGTTAGTAAAAAGACAAGGGAAAATGTCAGGGGTTTAAACTGTGCAATGTGGAAACTTACAAGACGTTATGAGGGTCTTGATGTTAGTATCAAAACAGAAAGTATTCCAGTGTGTTTTAGATCAGAAAGAAACCTGTTAAAGTTGTGTAAATTCATCTACAATAATACAGACCACCACACAACAAGTGGTCATAGAAAGATCAGCATAGTCTTGAGAATATAGCTATAAAATTATTATTGTTTCATGGGCCCATTCACATGACCTGAACAAGTCTGTTCACATATAAATGACTGAATTTTAAAGACAAGATCTGAATGCAAGCTTCAAAAAATATTTCTTTGTCAAAAAAGCTCACACCGTGTTATAATAAAAAAAAAAGAAGCAGATGCCCTGAAGGTCTTGGCTTTGCTGAGCAGAAACTGTAGCGGTGTTGTACTTTTGAGCATCTAACGACTTTCTACTCTGCCAAGCTAATAAAAACCCTCTTGGCTCATTTCCTCCCTTATGTCACAGATGTTAAAATGTGGCTATTTTCAATCCTTAAATAGACCAGAGAACATAGTAAAGGTCTTAAGAATCACATTACTTCCACAACTTTCATTTATTTCACAGTTTCTGTGACCCCATTGCTAAAGCATGTTCTGTGTTATGTAGTTCATTCACTACAGTAGATCTAACACTGAGAAAACGTTAAAAAAGCTCATGACTAGACACTTTAAACAAGGCATGGTAAAGCAATCAATGAAACTTAGACATGGTCAGTGCTAGACCTTTGGCAACAATCAAAGGAAAGCTATAATCCATATCAGTGTGTATTTCAGTGGGCGTGGCTACACCAGATGCAACTAAAATGTGTGCCACAATCTACTTACTAAAATTTAATTAGGCCGACACAACACTGACAGAACTGAGTATCTCTCTCTGCTTGGCCAATGTCATAGCTTCCTTTCTCTAAGGTTTTCCTTCCATGTACAATTTTAGCAATACAATGAAAGCTCATTTGTGAAAAATGCCTATCTGGCACATAAGTGTTATGCATAAATAAAGCAATTTAAAGTGATGACGTGTAAAATCATAATCTACTTCAGGTGTATCTGAGCATGCATCTAGCCTTTTGGTTGAGTGTATGTGTGAAAGAGGGATATGGCTTCCTTAAGGTGCACCCAGGCTCAGTTCTCAACCTGAAGTTCATCAGCATTCAGCTCATCTACCCAGTGTACACGGAGGTGCTGGTTAACACCCCATGGCCCTTCCTCCTAACAGCCCTCCTCCACACACAGACAGGGCCAGCTTTGATTTCCCACCACAACAATAGCAGCTTTCAGCTACGCTTTTTCACAACTGACAAAAGGAGAAACTCCACACACACACCGAGGACACGCTCTAGCTTAAATATACCACACAGCACAATGAGGCCCAGATAAGAGCTCGGCCTTCAAAATGCATAGCGTAAAATTGCTCGGCAATCTCAAAACCAGCTCCAGAAAAAGAAGCCCACAGACTTCTCAGCCTGAGCTAAACGAGACTTCTTTATGGGAGGTTGCTGAACTTGACAGCAAGCGGCCCCACAGATGGCCCGACCCCACACCCCATGAAACCAAAAAACGGCTGCACGCCTTTCGAAAAGACCATCCACTCTCTCACCATCCTAGACAACTTAATTCAGTCTCCAGCATGCCAAGCACGTTTCTATGGCAACCATACAGCAGAGGAAAAAAATGGGGTGCAGAGAGCCTCCTCTTGAGAAAGCAAATAGTCTCATGCTCCACTGTTACTGACTGCATGTAAACAGGACTGAAGAGGCTCACAGAGAGCCAAGTCCAATAAGAGCTTAGCAACCTCATCTTGACATGGTCACTTCAACTTGGGACAAGGCTCACATTCAGTTGGAGGGTTAATTCCAGCACCTGAAGGCAACGACCAACTGGACAGCTTCAGTCATTTGGATGTGGGGTGTTTCTACCCTGAGGCCATGATCTCCACCTACAGCTGTAACTCTCATATGACCAGGGAAATTTAGAAACTATAAACAGACCAAACCGAAAACAGAAAGCAAAACCTTTTCAACATGCAATATAAAAAAGAAAGAAAGAAAGAAAGAAAGAAAGAAAAAAAGAAAGAAAGAAAAGAAAAAAAACAGGACAGTGGCATACTATTAATTCTTTTCTTAAAAGAAGTGAAAATGAACCAAGAAGGTTTATTGGTTTGTTTACGGGGAGGCAAACAAACAAAAGTCCCATTTGAGTAATAATCATGGAATGCGGTTAGACTGGACTCTCCTATCTCAGTGTTAACATATAGAAAAATAAATGTGCTGCTCAAGTTACAATGACAATTACACTATTCTGGGAACATGTGTATAAAGAGACTGGTCTTCACACAATTATCCATATATTATAGAGAACCACACTAATAACAGGCAAGTTTACATAATTCTGAAAGAAAATCACCTTAAAAAATGTAAAAAGGTAGCATCTTATCAGTGCCTTTTTGAAAGGCAGCCCTGTGCTTCATGCTGTAACAGAACATCTGAGGCAGAATCGCAGTCACTGTGGCCAACAGAGAGCAGATCATGAAAGCTGACCTACTTATACAGAAATATTCCCATCACCTCATAACGAGTGCATTAACCCCCAGTGAAAGATGCTCCATTAATATATTGCCAACCAGAAATTCTTGAAAGGGACATCCAGCTGTAAAATGTTCCTTAAAGAGTCCCCTTCATTTGTAAGTAGATTGAATGCAGGCTTCCCTTGTTTCTGTCATGACACTCTTACAGGAGAATTCCATTGGTTTATCATCATCACCTGGGTATCATTACTGTTTTTCACAGTGGCTTTTCATGGAAAAACTGTTACACAGCATCTAAAAAAAATTTCATCACAGCAAGCTCTATTTTCTTCCAGATTTACTGGAAAAACAATGGGTGGCAAATTAACTTGAGATTTAGTTCACTGTGACCTCGCACATTTGAGGTTCCTGAATTAAAGAGACGAACAAATTCACAAGAAATCATGTTAGTATACGCCGTGTGTTAAAATGTTGGATTATGTGTAGGTCTCCTTTAACAGAAGACAAGCGATAACTGACTGGAGGAAGCAGTAAACAAATCCAGAGCTCACAAGACATTTAAACAAATGCAGAAAGAAAATATACCGTCCATTAGATGTTACAGAGCGATAAGCGTGATTTGATATAAGTTTGATATTTGGGACTTCAGAACTTACGTTACTGCTCAAACTTTCCAGCGCCACGTCTTTGAGTGTAGTCTTCTTACAACTGAAAGCTTTCAGACTTGTGTGCAACAGAGGTCTCAGTTATCACTAGCTGTCTTACACAGAAAGCTGCAGGCGATTAAATCAGTCCGACTTGGGTTTCGTTATACGAATATAATCAATTCACAGCCACCGAGTGAAAAGTGAGAGACTGTTAATGACCTTTGATCAGAACTCAGCGAAGGTCCCCCTTTATACTCAAACAGCAGAATTAAGCTGTAGCCTCACAACAGTTGTTTTCGGTGCCGAACACTTTATGAGGCTCACCCGCGTTCCCTCAACGCAAAAACCCCGACTCTGTTTCCAAGGTAAATATAGCATTGAAAACAACATTTTAATGAGCCTTTGTGTTTTTGTTGTAGCTGTGTGGAATTCCGGTACTCACCTGTCGTGTAGTGGGTGTGAGACTTAGAGAAGAACAGTCAGTAGAAGTGTATGAGCTCTGTGGCAGCGTGAATGTGTGTTGAGTAGAAACTACTGCACGCTATGAGCGACTCCTAAATGAATCATTCATTTGAATCGATTCCACAATCCAAGTGATGAACGACTCATGCAAGAATCGTTCTTATAAAACGATTCCATACGGTAAGAGATGGGCTATTTGTAAATGAATCATTTTTACGATGGGCGAATCGAAATGAATCAATCTTTTGAATATATTATTTTCTGAAAACCTATCGAACAAATCCAAATTAACTGTTTTTCCCAAATAAAGTAAACCAAATTTGATTGTACAAGCGGCATTTAATGAGTGCTGATGTAGAGTAACAGCACTAAGACTTAAATCTTACCAATATCCCTGACTTCCTCCTCTTTACAGGTGTGTTCTGTTAGCTGTTAAACACTATCACAGTAAGGGAACTCTAAAGCATAAACAGCTAGGGACTTTTACCCACCTATTGGATAAAGACAAATGGCTTTGTTAAGCCACTTTTAAAGTATTGTTAATATTAAATGCATTCCAAATCCTGATGACAATACGGGAGTGTTTCTTATCCTAAACTTTTACAAGCATAACAGTCTTTTCCTGTGATTTAACTCTTCTTGTTGTATTAGGTCACTATCACAGAGCTTCAGGGTTCTGGTGATGTGGATTAAAGGTCCATGTCGTGCCACTGACTGTGAGGAGTTTGGCATGTCTACCTGTCTGCTTGAGTTTACTCTGGGTAACTCCATTTTCCTCCCACAGTCCAAAAACAGGCAAGTGGAAGTAGGTAAGTGGACTGACCATGCAAAAATGTCCACAGACTGGATAAGTGGTTACAGATAATGACTGAAGGATTGAAGGAATGAATTAATCTAAAGTTGAGGGGCTGAATATGTACACAATGAGGAAGAGGCTGAAGATATGCTAATTTCACTATTTCTAGAAATATATTTGCTGTTTGGCCATGCCTTTGTGTAGACAACTTTCTGCTTTGTGAATGTAACTGTTAGCTAATTGAATGCTAATTTGGTTTCCCACATTGTAGTGCTAAGAAGTACCTCATGAATACTGTTATGGAGAAGGTATATTAAATCAATCAAGATTTGAAGCAGCTACAGATGGACCCAGAAATGCCTTATGACATTTTACCTGAATTATTATTATTATTATTTTTTATATTATTATTATTTTTATTTCTTTAATGCTTTGAAATATTTTAACGGGAGAAAATGCCTGTTGTGAACATGCAGTGGAAAACAGCGGAAAATTTCAACAATGAGATGAAAAGGCACCAAAGCAGAACTCCCCAGATTAAACAGGATGGACAGATTCAGTGAAAACAATGTGGGGAAGACAAGCTCATTTTGACTAATGCAAAAACAGGCGATAATGCAAAAGTCTATAAGACTAATGACTGTAGGGGATATAAATGCTGCCATAGAGACATTGCATTGCTTAGATCTGTAGTTAGCAGAGATGCTTCAAAAAGCTCCATGGCTGGTAAAATTCAATCTAGAGAATTTTGAAACTCAATTCAAAATCTATTGGAACTGATGTGACCATAATGAACAAAACTCTGAGAGAACAAGAGCAAACAAAGTTACACATAAACAGGAAATCAAAAACAACTCCTAGCAAGCATCATAAGTGCACTACTCAGGATTTTTATGTAGTGGTAGGTCTTAAATATCAATTTCTTTGATGCCATACAACAAAAGCATTTAGACTAGTAGCTAAAGTGAACAGAGTCAGCTTAAACAGTACAGAGGCTGTAAAGCAAGTGTTCCCCAAGCTTTTCAAGATCTAGGAAAGCTAGATAGGGAATATGAGATACAAAGGCATTGTCTATTTCAACACCAACGGGCATATTCCTTACACTCATGTCCAATTCAGCTGTGCTGTCTCTCGTGTGACAGGTAAGAATATAGCTTCAGCAGATTCAGTCCCATGCAGTAGAGAATGCAGGTGATGAAATGCTAGAGGATGAAATCAACATTTAAGCTGAATCTGTGACAACCAATCTGCCAACCAAAGATGCATGAAAGAGATAAGAACACATTAGCAAAATGATGAAGTAGTCATATATTTGACAAAATTCTGTCCTGATGAAAGGCCAATCAAAATTAATTTTCCAGCTTTGCATTTACATCACTACAGAACCCCGTAGTGCAACACAGTTTGCTCTTGAAAGTTAAAAGAATTGTGATATTTCAGTCACTCGGAGTCAACATCATAAATAAGATACATGTGGGAAATTTGGGTTTCACCAAGTGCAGAAACAGGGCAAAACTCTCATTATGATAAGCCAGTTTTAGCTCTCAATTGCTGAAAATAATTGAGAAGTGTGATCAGTTTGCAAAAGAGCAGGCAAACTTTAACCATTACTGAGTTCCCAGAAAGCTGTTGGTCTAAGAAAGGGGCTGACTTTAAGTGACAAAACATACTAAATTATAGCTTTAAAATAAATAAAGTTGCCAAATTTACATCTGTGTCATCTACATCACCTGAAATTGTAGTGGGCCACTACAAAACAAGTCTGTATTTGTTTAACACGGGAAAGCAAACTCTGTGAAAAAACACAATGGCCCGGAGTTTGTGTCCGAGTGTTCCAGGAAATTTGCGTCTGGCTGGGGCTTTTTTCATGTCATCTCTAGTCCACTTTCCCATCAAAGCAAAGGTGAAGTGGAGCAAGAGGTTTGAATGGTTAAAGATCTGTGAAAGAAAAGTAATGTAAAGACCCCTATTATGAACCAAGGACTTAGTGAGTGATACCCTTAGCAATTGGGCTCTGTCCTGTAGAGCTTCTAATGGGTCAGAAAATCCACACGCCTGTCCCAGTCTTCCCATAACAGCTCAGACTTGGTAAGATTTTCAATAAATTGCAAGAGAGAGAAAGAACAAGCCTTTCAGAAAGCAGAAAAAGAATTTGGCAGACAATACATAGCATGCTGTCTGGTTCACTTGTATCTAGATGAGCATGTGTGGCTGTTAGGAGTCATGATAGCAAGAGTGATTTGGTGGCTTTATTTCTGTGAAATTGCTCACAAATGTTTGTAGTCGTAGGTTGTTTTTTCATTTTTGGGCTTGTTTTTAAAGTTCACTCCTCACTGATCCTCTCCTTATACATGTTTAATAAAGAAAAATTACCCACTTGTCCTGGCAAAAGTGCTTTATTTGTCAGCCACCTATAATGGCTTTCTATTAAGGATCTGCTTGATGAGATCATGCCTGATTGCCCATAGTGTGTCACCCACAGGCCATTCTGGTTACTGGTTGAACATACTACCTGTAGCCTTAAAAGAAAAGAACTTAAACCTCCCCTTCAGTCAATGCACTTGAGCAATTTTATTTATTGTCCCCTTTGATTCTTAAATGTAGGTTACACCCCTGACTGTCAGCTCCCTAAAACAACTCAGGTGTAAGGTACAACCTGACTCTAAACCAATCCCTAATGCTAAATCTTACCTCCCACTTGCTGTTTACTTACTGCATAGATCTCTGGCCTAGAGAGATATGTACTTAGAGTGTGGTACAGCTACAGTTATAGTATGTGAAGTGTGGAAAACCAAGCAACCTGCTATGCAAGGATGTGATTGTTCAATAAAAGGGCTTGAGTAGCCCCTGCTTGAGTTGGTCACGTGTGGATACTCAGGCCTTCACAACATAACACTTCTTATAATGCATCCAAAATTCGTATGAAATATGGTGCTTAATTGGTCCAGGATCTGTTTGTATCTATTTGTGTATAACGGATCCAAGTAGGCAAAAGCTGTCCATAACTTAATACAGTTACTTTTACTTGTGAATCAAATATGATTTGTGAACGGAAGACATGATTCATTGAATTACACTGTTCAAAAGAATCGGCTTATTTCAATTGACCCATCACTGCAGTAAGAGCTCTTGGTCGCCACCCAGCGGAGAAAATATTGGACTGCACTAATCTGTAGACAGTTTATGAAGAGACATGATGTCTTAGTAAAACGCACTGGGATGGGGAGTGTGTAAAAACCAGTGACCTCGCACACTGGGCTGTGTGATTTGTATGAAGAGCAGTAATCTCTCACAATGGAACAGACTGAGCTGTGTTGTGGTGTTTATTAGGAACAGACTGAGCTGTGGCGTGTGTAAAGGAAAGTGATCTCTCTCTGCCAACTGTGAGCTCTCAGCCACAAGATTTTAACAGGAAATGTTTTAGAAAGTGGAAGAGGACGAAGCTGCATAAAAGATAAGGCATTTCCGGTGTTAAATAAATGTATAACCTTTGCAAAATTCTCCTAATATTTTCTATGTATAATCCATAGAAATCTGCTTGTTTGATTGTATAGTAGTTTAAATTTGTAATTAGCAGTGAACTCTCTCTCTTTATATATATGTGTATATATATATATATATATATATATATATATATATATATATATATAACATACACTTATTTATAGCAATGTCTCAATAAATATACAAATTATTTCTTGATAATTATGAAATTTGATCAACAAATTTTAAATACAAGGCAATCTGGATTTTATTTCTTAGTCACTAAGTCACTAATTCTACTAATTAGATGCAATTAAATCAGAATTTAAAACAAGAGTAGGATCATAATCTTTTATTAATTTGAAAATGTAAAAATTATTTTTTACTGTTCTGTTAAAACTTAAAACTTTGAGAACACACTGTAGATTGTTTTGAGCAAGGAAAGCTGATTCAACCAGACAGCGAACCATAGAGAATATAATTAAATATCTGAAATATAT
This sequence comes from Hoplias malabaricus, assembly GCF_029633855.1. Lineage (NCBI taxonomy): Eukaryota > Metazoa > Chordata > Actinopteri > Characiformes > Erythrinidae > Hoplias > Hoplias malabaricus. The sequence continues at coordinate 9,440,531 of NC_089815.1, read as the reverse complement.
ACAAAATGAGAGCATGAGAAAAAACAGCTGGGCTTTCAGTGGTGTACAGACACAGACAGGTGTTGGCACAGCTTCAACTCTGGATACCAACGGGCTGGATAAGCTTTAAAAAACACTGGTCAGATCTTTATGCTGTGACTAATGACATCATACATCACAAAGTGCTGATAACACAGTCAGGGCTCTTATCCTGCAGGGGGAGGAGCTCAGTGTGACACACTTAAAAACACAGCTACTGGAGTCTCAGCAAGGCCTGGCTTTATGATCTGAACATTTGGAAAAGAATATTCCCATTAAACTAAAAACTATGTGAAAAAGACAACACTTAAGTTTACAGATATATTTTTTTCATTTTGACCATGTTAATTGCATACTGTAAATCATTGTAAAACATTGCATTTATGAAGCATGAGTAAATACTTGCTGATGGTACAAGCCAAGCAAGTTTCATAAAGTGCATTTGCATTCAAATGAGTGTGTGTTTGTATATATAAAATTTTCTTTAAGGTGTATCCCTCTTGGTAAGTATGTAAGCATGTATTTAAGCTAACAATACATATACATAAATGCATTGTGTTGTCTGTGATCAGGGTCTGTTTTTAATTATTTTATTTTTTCTTCCAGTCTCAAAAGCCTGATTGACTACGTTTCACCTTCACAGCATAGAGCATGTCTTAGAGGTCAAAATAAATCAGATGCTGTATAACAGGCTGTCATTATGGCCATTGAAAAATCACTAGAACTATAGATTTACATACAAACATGTACACATGAAAGGCAGATATAAATAGAGGCATTTTTTCAGATTTGACTCCACAAATTAAAGCCAAGAAAACATCACATTGAAGACATTTCAAAAACTGTTTCTTAATTTATTTCTTAAGCACTTCATTTTCTTGCTACAAAAGTAGATACAGAATGTTGTGTATTTACAAAATCTCAAAACAAAGTTTAGAAATAAAACCAAAATAGAATAGTTCCACCATTCCAATCAGTGTCTCACCACTGTAACTAAGAACAGTCAGTTGTGTTAATATTTGACAAATTATGGTCCCATTTTTGTCATAACTCATTAAGATCATTCATTAAGAGTCTACATATTAGGATAGGAAGAGAAAAAGGCTGTGAGGCATGCTGTATTAAAATGTCAGATGGTGAAACAACTAAAACGACAGTCGCTGTCAGAATAAAATATACTAATAAGTGCTTAGTGGTAATAGTCTACTCAATTAAAACACCATAACTGCCCCACACACTCCATTTTGCCCCTTACATTAATGTTCATTTAATTTGCTAATTTGCACATACAAATTGAAAATAATTTAGATTTTGCTATGTAATAGGCTGTCAGCTGTGGCACAAGACAACTGAACTCAGAGAAATATCACCTTTCTAAATGACAGCTTTGTAACAGTCCACACAGAATATAAAGTTGGGGTTTTTTTTTCTTTAATTCCCCAAACCTTCAATTGGCTTTTAGAGCAACAGTGTGTGCCGAGTATGTTCAGGACACAAGGCGTGACTAATACTGGCATAAGCAGTAATTAGCACACAGGGCTGAGGAATATAAGGCTTATTTAAAAGTAAATGAATAAACTAGGGCTAAACTACTACACAGAAATGGAAAGTTCTTAAGCTTTTCTTTCCATTGTTTACTGTAAAAGAGATGAAATGTTATGATTTTGTTTTGATTAATTTAATGCTACATTGTAGTGCTACACTACCAGCTACGCAGCATATGTGCCATACAATAACATCAAATTCATATCACAAAATACCACTGATTTAAAATGGTTATGCATATTAAAGCTCAATTCCTTTGCTTCTACCAGTGTCATACAGATTCATGCTTCTTTTTGTATTACTAACACAAAAAAAACCCTTCTCTGTGTTGTAGATTTTAAACTGATTGGAGTGTACATCTCTGAGCATAAATACTGGGGGTTTAAAGATTTACAATAGTGTCTACTTCTTCTGTTTAAAATAATACTATGCTTTCTGCTACATATTTTTACACGTCATATAGAATTCTATGTATAGTCACCATCAAGTGCTCACCATAAACTGTGCTTTAAAACCTCAGTCAAACTTCCTCAGAATGTGCCAACAGCGGAGTTAGCGGGTGGATTCACATTCGCAAAAAAAGTAAAGTATTGAATTTTTTTTTTAAATATAAAACCATTTCCTTATGAATACAGCATATTACATCTACAATTATTGACAAAGGAAAGTCAACTAGGAGACAAACTGTGTTGATGCATTCATGAGGAACTGATATACAGATTCAATACATTACTTTTTCAGTGCACTTATTTAATTTTTATTTCAAAGATGCAAATAATTATACAAATAATAATAATACCACAATTTACAAACATTGTGCATTAACACTCCTGTAAGTGTACATCATGTGTCTTTATGATCAAGTATGATCCAAACCTAGTAACAGACACGGGGAAAGATACACACTGCGAAGACCACATCATTACAGAAATTGCCATCTAATTTTTTTTTTTTTTTTAAATGAGAGGTACTATGCATTCTCAAATACATTTCTAAAATTCTGGGAAACTGTCAGTACACAAAGGTGATCACAAAGCATCAAAAGAAGACATCAGAACATGTCAGGACCAAAAACCACCCTTCACCCCAGTCTCCTCCTTCAAATCATTATGTCAGCTTTCTACTTTATGTTACACTCAGCATAAAATGTATGTTCAAGCAGGTCAGAGTTTTATAGGATCCAAACTCCACACAGCTTGGATTCATTTGGTCCAGACAGAAGAGCTACTGTGTACAATGAATTTTGTTGTGCCAAGTCATTTTTTTATGAATGAATTATCTCTACGATTCAGAGGCATAAAAGCTCACACAAAGGTCAGCCAGTGTGCTTCAGATCTTCTTGGCCCGGCGCCCGAGCTGGTGGTAATAAGACAGAGTGACGAGGAGGCAGAAAACCTCACTGAGGAGAAGGAGTGCAGCTCCGTTGGATAGTGAGCCAATTTCCAGGAGTGAGACTGACGTCACTGTGGAGATATTATCATACAGGCTTAAAAAATGTCAATGACTAATAGGTGATAAATAAAAAGTAGATTCCAGGTCTAGAATTCTGCAGTTGTAAGGGTAAAAATTTTTAAGCTATTAAATGCCACCCTCATGTGACCTCATATGAAACATCGTCTATTTAAAATGGAAGCTGATGTGAGCTCTAGGTGAAACCAGAAGAGGGCACCACAATCCCTTACACTGTTCATTTTGTACTGTCCCTGAAATAGTTAGAAATAACCTGTTTCTATAAGTGAACATTTGTTAATGAATGGAAAAAATATGGCTTTAATATCAACATTCACTTGGACATCTCTGTGCTGTCTGTGATCTGGTTTGAGGGAGGGAGGGTGGGTGAGAAAGATAAAAATATGGAGAGATGTGGAGAATAAAACCAGAGAGAACTGCCCTTTACCTAGAAATTGTACACCAAAGTAGCATGCTTCAGTGAGCAGTGTCCATTGAATGATGACTTTCTCTGCAGTGTAGAGACCGTTCCACAAGATTAATGAGATACCTGTTAAAAGTGAGTCATGTTGTATTATAAATGTTCAAAACAACATGATGTTCATGTTCAAACACAAGCAGTATGAATTGTTCTATAAACGATCAAACACAGGTTTTATCCTAGATACACGGGAGTTCTGATGGGGTCCTGATTTCACTCAGGGTTCAGAAAACACAAGGAGGCACCTACTGATCTCCTCCCACATGCTGGATATGGATAACATGGAGACCAGCTGCTTCTTCACCAGTCCTAAGTACCATATGCCAGAAAGATTATCCCAGCCCTGCTCGAGTCATTCGCACCACCCTGAAGGCCTTTGATGTGACAGAAGAAAAATCACACCTTGCTGCTCAGTATGAACACAAAGGTACTTCTGCCAAAGTAGCAGTTAAAACATAAAGACCCTTGGAGTTAGCTGAGGAGCCTAGCCGCAGTTACATATATCTAGGATATAGTTACGTAAAATCAACACAAATCCAAACATGCAGAGGCTTTTAAATCAAATTATCCAGTGCTTATACTGTGAGCCAGTGGGGCCTCTGCGGCACTCTGAGATAGATAATGCATAACATCCCATTACCATGCTTTTCTGTCGTTTTGCCCTAGGGAATGCACAAATCTTACCACAAGTGAAGAACAAATGCACTGTGTTGCATTGTCAGCCAAGACAGAGGGAAGACAAATGGACTGCTGTTTACAATCAAATAAGCACATTGTAGGAGATCTTCAATTTTACTCTCAGGAAATATTCTCTGACACCCACATCTTCTATTATTGGACCTCCTGTGACTGTATACAGCCCAACCAGGAGGCATGATTAGGACAAGCCACTGAACATAACTGACCCAAACCTAGCAGGGGGGTGGCCATTACCGGCCCTACTGCTGCAGCTCTGCCCAGCAGCCTGCCCTACATGAGACAGGAGGGGCTGTACAGAGTCATTCATTTTTAAAAGCTGCAGCTTTAAATATTCATACCTCTTACAATCCTACTTTCATCCAGCACTGAAAATAAAGTGGGGCATCTCTATCTATAGAACCATGAATACATTTCAGACAAATTCATTCTGCAGTGAATAAGAATAAGAAGGGGCAATGCTTTGACGCTTCTGCATACTGATGTATACATTAGGCTGATGCTCTTTTTATGAGTATCTAATGAAATACTCTTTTCGGTTAGGTAGACTGTGGCATATACCCATGTAACACACTCAGAAAAACAAATGCACTTTGTCATTTATAAAATCACATTGTCTCTGCTGGAACTGAAACTCGAATCTCCAGTAAACTACATTTACAAGAGAAGGACGAATTAATATTACAAGATGATATTCTATATCAGATTAGACCAAACATATTGGTCCATATAATGGGTAAAGTTCAGATGGCATTTTATGTATATTATGCCTGTAGTTTGCTTGTGGTGTGTGCAGTAAATGGATACAGTCTCCATAAACAAATGTTATGTCAAATGTAAAGTCTTCCAAAAACATTTAATAGTGAACATACTTAATAGAGCTCCTCCATAGAGTCGGATAGATATCCTGGTAGTGGTGAGTTCAAAGATGATCTCATAGAGTTGGCTGGGGAAGGCCAATGCCTGGAACAAACAGCAGAATGTGATGCACAGTATGAAGTTACAGCAGCTCCAGAAAGCCGGGCATTACAACAGTTCTGAAGCAACCCATTCCAATTAAGAGAAAACAGCACACCCACAGTCTTTGAATTACACAAGCTGAGCTGCGTTGCTAAATCAGATAAACTTCAGGGGATTCTCTTGTGTGTTTCTGATATATTATTACAGTACAGGTCACAAAAGAGCAATGCCAGATGTTAATTAACTTTGTTTACTGGAATAGAAAATTACTGGATGTAGTTTCTTTGTGTTACCTCACTGTGCTTTAAACCCCCCCCACACACACACCCTCATATGGCCATGTTTACAGAAGGAGCCCTGAAAACGCATAGCTGGTTGTTGTATAAGCTTACCAATAAAGCTGCAGACGTGAATAAGACCGCAGAGATAAGAATCCAGAATCTGTTATGAGAAACACTTCACATGAGACAATATGCCATTTCATAAGATTAAGACACTCAGACATTTAAAGCGCTCTAAAGCACCCAAGAGGGAGAAAAGTGGAGTAATCATGAGTAATCTGAACCAATCATAAGGACTCAAATGCATAACCACCTCACAGATACATAAACTTACATAATATCAAAGACATTAATTTTACTACATTAAGATTCACTCTTACCTGAGGCCTAATGGTTCACGGACAGAAAACTTAATTTCATTGCCCAACACTTGGCTGATCTGGGAAAAAAAATAGAAAAACACATTACAAGATAATAAAGAGTCCTTCAAAAATGATCCATCAAATATTTTTTAATTAACACTTAACAATTAGGCAGGGTTTATAAAGCTGTATGAAAATGAGGGGAATGCTGCTACAAAAACACATCTGCAACACAATGTAATGATATCTGGTCTGTGCCAGATACTGGTCTGGGTCATGGTTAAAAGAACACTAGGTATTTATTTGGCTGCTCCTGGGGCTCCTCCTACTGTAATTCATTTTTACAGCAGGGTACTGCAAACAGTGGGGAGGGGGACGTAATGGGGAGATTCCTACCCTCCTCTAATAGTTACATAGTGCAGTTTCTTCAGCGGTAAACCCAGAATAGCACTGACAGTAGCTCTATTATCTCTATTACAGGGGAGTGGAGCATCAAATTGTTTTTGAAACTGTCATTTCCAGGTGAAAATATTACAGCGTATTCTTTTAAACCAAACATGAGGACACAAAAAAAAAAAAAAACTCTGCATGGCCAGCTACAGTCTAACTTTTTGCCTCCACACATTCATATTTTCCACTTATTTACCAGAGAAGGATTCTGTCCAATTTGGCTTGATTGGTGTGTCCAGAATTGAGATATTTTTCTGCCAGACAGTCTGTCTCCAGCTCGCACAATTCACTCCTTTTGGGGAGGTTTCACAAGCTGGCTTATCAAATCTCGATGCTAACAGCCAGAACAAGTTGTTGTGACCAGCATTTTGTCCAGGTTTGTCCAATGCGAACAGACAGATTTACCATTGAAATAAAGCTGAATGCATCAAGGTTCAAGAATCAATTGTTTCAGTTAGATACACTTATTCATCTGAGAAAGCCTTGCACTAAATGCTGGAACATTTCTGTGAGCATCTGATGCAATTCAGACACATTCAAGAACATTAGGCAGGTTAGGATTTGATGTTGTGGTGCACAAATACAACACCAAATAGGTATCTCTAATATCAAAGAAAAAACATGCATCACTCAATAATTCAAATCCTTTACACCAATGTATCTAGTAGACACTCAATTTCAATAAGTGAGAGGATGTTAAATGTGCAGGGTAATGAGCCTCCAGTGCCAGATTATGGAACAGATTTTATGCAAACTTGGAGAAGTACTACAAGATTACACGTCAGCATCCCTATAAAATGCTTTCCATGGTTATGAACATAACATAAAAAAGAGAAAATTACCACCTGTAAAATTATATGTTAAACAAAACAAGGAGAAAATTAGAGGATTCGAAACTGGAAATGGAACAACTGCATGTCATGTAGGCAACTAGGCCTAAGTAAATGTCATTAAAGAAAAAGTACTTCAATTGAATTCACTTCAATTTAATTGCATTTATATAGCACTTGTCACAACAAATGTCATCACAAAACAACTTTACAGAGATCCAAGCCTTCTTAGAGCAAGCCAAGGGCAACAGGGTCAAGGAAATACAGTACTCCCTCAGAGCAAGAGGAAGAAACCTTGAGAGGACCCAACACTTGAAAGAGGGAAACACATTGTCCTGTTCTACACCAGAGAGCAAAACAAATAACAAAACCATAATAGAATAGAACAGATCTGAAAAAATAATAAAGTAATAAAGACCTTTGAAAATTGCGAAAGTGAGACATGATTTGTGAAGACATGAGTGAGTGAAACTCTGTGCTCTGTGTTATTTTGGGAGGGGATTAAACTGATGTAAAATACATTAAAGATAAACCAGAACAAGAGCAGAACAGCAGGAACAGGGCATCAGCATTAAGAAGCTCAAGACAAGCGAGAGTGAGAAAGAAGAAATAAAGATGAGAGGTTTAAAGAGTATATGATAAAAAGGGTCTGGTGGATGGTTAAAAGCATGTAGTTAAAATAGACAACAATACAATAATTAAAGCCAGGTCATAAAGCCCAGTGCAGTGCACAGAATGGCTGGGCTTTAAAATAAGGAGCTTGAATGTTTTACATTGTAGAGGGCATATTTTAATTCAGGTTAAGTATGTATGCTTCAATATACACTCAGGAATTTCATTCAGACTGAGGTTCATATTATGGGATGAGAAAAACTAAACTACTTGGATCACTGCTGAAACCTGAGCACCATGCCCTCTAGTATGTAGCCCTCTCTGAAAGCCAGCAAAAGTTACAACCTGTAATATTATATGATGACTCAGAATGCTGCAAAAATTTAGTAGTGAGTTTTTATAATATAGAATAAGTAGCATCATTATCTCCTAGGCAAAAGTCCAGAAATTCCTGATGTGAAAAAAATAGAATTTGTCTTTGTTCCTAAGAGCCTGAGATTTCCCAGAGTCAAGTCTGCAACAATTTGTGAGCGTCCTCAATCACAACCAATTATAAAGCATGCCCATAGCTCACTGTAGTCTATGCAGCAGATGTTAAACAAATGTAACATGCTGGTGGAGTAATTCTAATATCAAATGTTTTTCAGAATTAACAATTTCAATACTATATTGTGCAAAACAATTATATATATTAGAAAATTATTACGTTTGTAATAAGTTGGCTTCTGTCATCATTCCTTTGTTAAATAATTGTATGGTTAAATCTAACTGTAGTAAGTAAGCCTTAAAACTAATATATAATTGTGGCCTATTAATTTTATTAGAATATAACTTGGATAATATTTAACCATATTTTATGTTCTTAGTAATTCTGAAATAGTCACAATGTCAATAGCATGTTTGTGTTTTGTAAGGGAAGAAATAAGCCCTCATTAGAAAGTGTTGTCTCACAGTTCTACTGAAAGTTGTGGAGCCAGACAACACACCACTTTATATATGTAATATAAGTAAAAAAGAACACACACAATGAGCACTTTTCTACCATATAAATGTAGCAGCTTAAAAAAAGTTGTGTAACTGCATACACAATTTACACATTTTCAATGTCATTTTGACATGAGAAATAATTATATATACAACAAATAGTTGTATATTGTAACTATCCGAAAGTAACCAGGGATTTGTTATTGTCAGAATGATTTGAGCGTCTTACAGACCTTCCAGATGCACAATGGCTTAGCTGATTGGCCCATAAAATCACATCATGTTAAAAGAAGTTAATGACCCCAGTCATCACCCTTAAACAGACATCCTAAAGTTTGTAAAGAACACAGTATTTAAACTATGTAAAAAAATATTGCAGAAGATCTGAATGCTGGAACAGCAACTCTAAAGCCTGGCATATATTGGTGGGATTATGGCTCCCAAACAATGTCAGATTTACTGATTTGAGGAGGCTGCCAGAACAGGAATACTGCTTTGTGTGTCTGTTCTTGAGCGAGGCTGTAGATCACAAAGGAAAAAGGCAGCCTCTTCAAAAAGTTGAAGAACAACAGTGACAGAGCATATGGTACCAAACCAATCACATCACTGGACTCAGTGCCACATATCACTGTCTTTCCCTGGTCTAAATATTATTTGTCAAGATATGAACAGCCCAATCTGTCTAAATAAATGTATTTATTCAAAAAGGAAGTGAACAGCCATGTCTAAATTACAGCATCTAAATTGCATGTCTAAGTTACAGACACATTTGCTCTGAATCTGTCCAGCAAATAAGTTGCAGTAGAATAAAAAGGTGTACAAAATACATGCAATAGATGACTGGGGAAATTTATAATATTGTCTGCATGTTCAATCAATGAAAAATGAGAAACTGTCATGGCTGCTTATATTCCTATGGAGAAGCAAGGTATCACATGTGTTCAGTTGGCTATCTATCCCATCTAGCCCACTTTAAATATATGCAATGATGCTCAAAACAGACCCCACACAATGCATGGTTAAACAGTCTACAATAAATATTGTGGGTTCTTTCAATTATGCAAATTTACTTCATGCATCAGTGTGTTTGATGTCCTCTATGAAATATTAGAGAGGATGCTAATACTACCTTTTATCACACTTGTGATTTCTCAGATGACTCTTTTTGAGCCAGGGCAGGAACAGGCACATAAAAAGTAAAAGTGCTTCAGCACATATTAAAGAACCATTAGACATGTCAGACTCTACTCTTCTACTTCTCTCCGTATAAGAGTAGAGGTTCAGTCTGTCTTCCAGTCCATCAAGCTCTGCTAAAAGCTTCTGTCTTTTGAGTAATTTGGTGCAGGTGAAAACACAATCCTTTTATAATGGGCAGCTGGAATGAAATGGTCTGAAGTACAGGTCACATTTGGAGAAGTGGAGATGTAACGAAGGGGTAATTGTGATTGCAGGTGAAGGGGAATTATAAAGTGAATAGGAGGATATGGCAGAACTGCATCCTGGAGAGTGAGAGCTTGTACATAGGGGGTTGTAAACATAGTTTTTTCCACTACACTTTTCAAAGTGTGCCGAAGAACATTGTACTGTTTCCTTACATGTTTTATATAAATGCAAAACCTCTTCTCACTATTGTATTAAAGTTTTTGAGTAGCACAGAGCTGAACCCAAGTTACTTCTGAAGAATAGAAGAAAAGGCTTTTTCTTCAGCAATGAATGGATGCTGTGGTTGTACATTTTGAGACTACAAAAGTGAACGTATCCTTAGGCTCTATTTGTGGGTGTGTGGATCTATTCAGGCTTCACCAGACAGTGAAAAATAGAGATGGCTTGCTCAAAAACTGAGATCAGTGCTGCAACAAAAAAAGCTATATATCCTTCGCAGCATGTTGGTACAGAATAACCTAAAACTTAAAAGTTTAAATGACCCCAATATTATAACAATGCAGTACCCTCCATAAATGAATTTAATTTTTTATTTGTGTCATACACTTGCATTTGATTTAATTAAAATGCTAAATATGCTTAATGTGCTAATTTTCCTCATATCTCTTATAAATTCTTAATAAATTGGTATTTGTGTTTGTCATGTTCAAAACATAGTACGTAAAATAATTTTATCTGATATGCTACTGACTCTTGCCAATTTCCATTGTCATATATGGAGGGTACCACTGGCATATCTCAATTCAATTATGAATAAAATACATGCTTGTTTTGTGCAGAAAGATATACAATCAAATGTTCAGAACATTTTTAATTTTGATATTTAACATAATTTCAGTGCAATTTTCCAACAATGTCTTTTTTGGAGTAATAAATAACAAAAGAAAATTTAATCTAAAAAACAGACAAATATGTGAAATGGAGAGGGATATATTCAGACACGATAAGTAATTATAAATATAATATTTTTAAATATAATAAATGTATATTATTTTAATAAAGATACTTAGCACATATTTGAAAGTTATTTGCAAGTATTTTTTTGCTGGCAATTAAAGTTTTGAGATGTTTATATTGAGAAGGAATTTAGTTTTTTGCAGCACTGTGGTTAAATTTCAGGCCATTCTTCTAGGTAATATTTAATAGGTCTTCAATTCCCTATTTAAAAGAACAGCAACTCAGTAGTACAATAACAGCAAATACATCAGTACACCGTGCACTAGTGAGTACTTTGTTGTTTTTGTAAAGACATAAACCTTTTTGTCATTGACAATACCAGTGTTGCACAAATTTGAAGAGAGATTTCAGTTTTAATCACAGAAGTTTATACAGTCTTCTTAGTTGAAAATACATGTCTATGAAGACTTGTTTCCCTGAAGCTTTTTCAACTGAACTTCAAATGTTTCTATATAATTTAATTAACCAGCGGTACAAAGAGTTCTTTCTTAAAAAATGACTGCCAATTAGTTCTGTTTTACAAAGATGCTGAATTCCAGCGGCTAATCTCAAAATTACAGCACATCCAATGAGAAAAATATTGTCTTTAGAGGGCAAGGAATTGCAGGTCAGAAAATGTACTTATCATTGTTAATAAGCCCATTCCAAGCAAAAAGAGTATGTTAAATTCTGTGGGAAATGTTAGGTCCAGTCTACACCTAAAAATCCGTAAGTAGAGAGTTCACATACCCTGAGAATATACAGAGGGTAACCTTCTGCCATCTGAAACATTTCGGCAGATGGTCTTACTTAACATGGCCTCCTTAACACAGATGATGGGTAAATGAGTGAAGAAAATGCACATTCTACACACTAAAGTTACCACAATCATTTATCAGCACCTATGTTGGACACTGTGTTTCAAAGGAAATACGCAAATTATGTTCAATTTTGTAGAAGCATGCAATATATACCCTGTAACACATACCACGCATACTTCCTGTTGTGGCCACAATTGATTTCCTGTATGTCTTACATGGCAATGGAAAAAATATTGCACATTCCCTAGACAGTATATGGAAATAATTCTCTGCTTTCTCTGTCTGTTTATTAACACACTACAAACTGAAAGCTCTCTGAGGCAGTATTTATGTACGCACCATGCGTCACGAGGTCCGTGTGTTGAAAAAGGAGGTGATGGGCAAGTGCCCCTTTAATGGATGTTCTCTTTGATTTTAGCTGCCTCTGACAGTGAGTATGATGTACAATGCAAGCCAAGGAGAGTGGCCATGTCTGAATCCCCCCCTCCCCCTCCCATGTTTCAAACTGCTCTGACTGCAACACAAATCAGACTTGAAAAAGATACAGAGCAAGAATGAGAGAGAGAGAGAGAGAGAGAGAGAGAGAGAGAGAGAGAGAGAGAGAGAGAGAGAGAAAGCTATGCCTCTTTGTTTTCTCACTGCATATAACTCATAATTCTCATTGTGCATTACTGATGCCAGTCACTAATGAGGGATGGCTGGAGCCAGCATGACTGTTAGAGGCTGATTAGTACAGAAAAATGCTAGCCCTCTAACCACTGGTCCTGCTCATATATTAATCTACCAGGCCATTAGAAGGCAAGGGATCCTTATACCCCGGGACATTTAGATGTTCTTAAAATCTGTCTTTCTGTGAATTTCCTTAGCCCCTCTCTAATCAGTTCCTGGCTCTGAGCAGAGGAGTCATTCATGTAACATTTTAGTAAAGAATCAAACTTGGTACATGACCAGCTTACATAATGTTTGCTGATGATTACGTGCCATTTAACTAATGTTACATTTATATTTATGTTATGTTTATGGAACACCTTAGTGTACACAATGGGCCAATGTGGCTGATTAGCTTTACTTAGAAGAGTGTGCCTGGTAACTGCAGCCGGGGCTTAAAAAACAAACATTATTTATTGCTGCCCTCCAAAGGTTTAATAACTGTAAACAGGTCAAATAGTTAACTGTGTAAAACTCCTTGATGGACCTACATCAAATAAATATTTCTACTTCATCCAGTGAAAAAAAAATGTAAGCTTTTACCTTTGATCTGTGAACCTCACCATCATCATCTTCACCCCCAACACCCAGGACTTTACGGGTTTTGAGGCGACTCACAAGATCAGTCTGACTGTGCTTCTTCATAAGCGGGGGGTGGGGTTTAGAGGCCATGGTGAGGAGGATGAGGTAGGAACTCCACTTGGCTGTGAAGAGGAAAATAAATCACATTAACCACAGTTCAATTTTCTTAAGTCTGTTTTGGTCTGTGCTCAGCTTAGGCACAACCAGTGCTCAAAATAAATTTCCATTCTAATAGTATTTTAACTGCTGACAGGTGATAGTAAGCAGGAAATATAAATAAAATAAGATTTAGGTAATATTATGTCTGTCTTTAAAGTGAGAGGCAATTTGACTCTGGCCAACTGAAAGTACAATGACGGGAGAAAACCAGGAAAGAAAACACACACACACAAACCACATAATTAGCCAGACAAAGTTGATCGTCTTTGTCCTACTGCACATCGCACAGATCACAGATGGAATTATGGACTGCTGCACTTAACAAATAATCTGAAAATGTATTAATAAATCATCACATTATCAACAGATGTGTTCTGTTGTAGTAGTGGTTGAGAAGTGCAACACAGTGCAAGTTTAAAGTTAAATACTTCAAAATGGAGAACATTTAGAAAATTTAGGGAGACTGTTGCCCACATTTAAATATGGGGTCATGCAATTTCTTTATTTCAGTAAGTTTTAACTATAAACTTGCCACGCCCTTGCCCTGTCCTGTACTGTTGTATGTCTGTGTCCCCACCATGTGCTCATTTAGCACATTGCTTGGTTTGTTTTGTTCTTGTCTCCACCCTTAGCCCCATTAGTATTTCCAGGTGTTCCACGTTTGTCCTGTGCATTTATACCCCTTTGTTTGCAGTGCTCCCTTGTCTGGTCTTGTGTGTGTAGATGTGTGTTTCCATGTCTCTTAGTTTACCCATGTGTACCCTGGTTCAAGGCTGTTTCCTGTCTATCCTTGTTTAGTTCTGTTCAGCTTAGCCCTGTCTGTATTCCATCTGTCCTGCTCATGTTTATTTTCTTATTGTGTATTGGTGTACTTTTTTAAATAAAGATATCCTTGCGCGTTACGTATGCCTCCTCGTCTTCCCTGCACAGCCATAACAAAACTATTATTTATAATTATAATCATTATTTTTAGAATTAATCTCGCCATCTGTCCTCCAACTATAGTGAAAGACCTGGATGATTTGTAAAATTACCCAAAACAGAGGGAGCACTAAGATAAAATCTAATTGATTTTTTGTTTGTTTTAATTTTATATATGTTTTTCTCCAAAGGCACAAATAGCATGCAAAATATGTACCTGAATGTGATCATTTTGGAAAACAATATTTTATGTATTATTCATTAATTCATTGTCTGTAACCACTTATCAAGTTCAGGGTCTGGAGCCTACCCAGAATACTTTATATGTAATAGTAAAATTATTTGTGGAGAAGATCATGCCACCCCAAGGAGGACAATAATGAAAGCAGAAGCAGGTTGTCCCTGAGGCCATCTGTTAACACATATCAACACCCAAAGACCAAAACACATAATTTTGGCACATCACAAAATCAGCTCCAATAAGTCTCTTACACTCTTCTTCCCCTCAGCTCTCTCTAGCTTTCCCTAATATACTTTCAAAAGCACCTTCACCAAGGCTACGTTCACACAGCAGGTAAAAGTGACCAAAATCTGATTTCGTGAACAAATCTGATTTTTTTTGTTCTGCTGTTCACACAGTCTGTATAATGTGATCTATATCTGACATCAGTCTGAACAGATCACGCTTCTGAACTGACTCGCATGCACAAAGGACGAGGCTTCAGGTGCTGACCAAAAGAAAATGTCCGTCTGTTTCATACAAAGCACTTTCTTTTTTTGAAATGAAGGAATGGGACTGGACTGTGCAGTGCTGTATCGCAAAACCTCCCTTTTCTTTTTGAGCTCTATGTTAAATTAATTAAACACTGTAAAGGATATTAAAAAGTGAGAGATATTATATATATATCATACATATAATACATATAATACATATATGAGAGACAGAAACCTGGATTAAGGAGTTTCACACATTTTCACACATGCTTTGACTAGTCCGTTTCCATGTCCTAAACACCTCAAATTAACACGAAAGTGCTTTGGACCGTAGTCCGGAGATCATTCTCAGCGGCCAGAGTGACGTAAAAGTCACATGAAATCCGATCTGGCCGTTCAGACAGAGTCGCATTGCCACAGATCCAAATCTGATTTTAAACAGTCAGATTCAATGCGAATTGTGCTGTTCACACAGCCACAAAAACGACACATCTGTGACGTTATGACAAAACAGATCGGATTTGGGCCACTTTTACCTGCTGTTTGAATGTAACCCAAGTGTCTCAAATAAGGAAAAAGCCTGCAATTAATCAGTAACGCCAGAATAACTGAGAAGAATCATGTGGCAGAAACCATGCCTTATGCTCACTATACACTGGAAGACTGAAAAAATCTGTAAATACTTTTAAAGCAAATTCTGACACCCTCTCATCTACAGACAATGGGCTTGTAGTCAAAGACTATCATTAAGACTTTACGTGAAAGAACCTAAAGCATATGATAATATAAAACACAGTTGATTTTATCACAACACCAAATTATAGAGAAGAAAGGACATGAAATGACATTTGCTAAATTCTCATCATTTTATGTATTATATTTGTGACAAATCTGCTTGAAAACTCAGGTATAAGGCTGATTTTTGGGGCCCTGGTTTTGTATTCTTTCCAGACTTCTGTACCCTCTGGGATCTCACACCACAGAATCAGTGTTTTCCTTACTGATTAGATATTTGCCTCCCAGTGTTCACACTTCCTAATGGTGTGGCAGGTGATTTTACTTCATTTTCTAACTATTTCAAACAAGGTCTTAGAATAAGTGCATGATGTGCTTGAAAAACACAAACAGGCACTCGAGCGAAATTGACTAATGCACCTTTAACTAAAAACGTTGTAGAACTGCACAGAATAATTTGCCCAATTGACTAAATGTTCATATTTCTCCCTAGTTCTCTTCACATTTTGTGTTTTTGCCAAATGTTTGGCTGGAGGGTACTTTGATGTTTTGTTTTTTTGCATTCAGAATTGTACAGCTCCTCTTACCTTCTGACTCTTAACAAGATTTTCGGGGAACTGACTGTGGATAGAACACATTGCTCTGACTGCCAATCAACCACCAGGAGCCTGTCCAATCTAAGTGATTAGCAGAGTGTTAATAAATAGAGTGAGACTGAGGCAGCAGTCCCATGTGGGATTCAGCTCTTTGGCTTAATAAACTGAGAGAACACCAAAGAGTCTGTTCATTTTTCTATGCCAGGTCATTTGTACGGATACATAAGCCATTAGCTGCAAAATAGAGACCAAAAAAGTCCACGGTGTCTAAAAATCTAATGATCTACGTGATTTCATTTTCTATATTTGGTCCCCTAGACTAATGAAAGCCATAAATGAAAAGACAAAGACTTTTTAAATAGCATGCTTCCTGAGGCTTTTAAAGGGGGAACCAAACTTGACTGCACATACTTATCTGTAGTAACACTGGTAATCACAGGAAAAAAAAACGGGAAAGGTCATCTTAACTAAAATTATAACACTGGCTTCAAGAAAAAAAAGAAGAAACGAAACAAAAAAGATGCCAGCAGTGATAAATATAAAAGTTCCATTACTGTTTAACTTGCAAAAATCTAGTTGTCCAATGAACTTATATTCCTAATGCAGTGCAGTTTTAAAAGCTTCTGTATTTCCATGAATATCTTTAAACAGCATACTTTTGTTTTTTTCCTCTGCAGACAGAAAAGCTCTTTGTAATGCTCAGAGCATCAGAGGAATAATGGAATGAACTGTTAGCCTAAATGTATAAAGCCATTCACACTCAAAACAGCTCTGTGAGCAAAAGGCTGCTGCCTAAAGGAAAGAGGACTGGAAGGCTATGTTTCAACACAGTATGGACCACAACTGCATTGATGATTAATAAGAACAATTAATTACTGTACACTAATAAAATACATTCATTAAAACCTTCTGAATATCAGCCTAAAGGACAAAAAGTAAAATTTTACACACTTAAAATGTCAAACGAGCAAAAAGAACTACCATAAATAACTGTTCAGAATGCCTCTGGGAAAAAAAAAATCAAAACAGTTGATAAGGATCTTCATGGACCACATTTTCTACAGCAGAACAGTCTCTCATAAGCCTAGCTCTAGCGATACACACAAAATGAAATTTCTTGGCCAAAACCAAATATAAAGGGTGGCGTGTGTGCGTCTATACTGAGCCGTATACTGTATACTGAGCGACTGGATTAGAAACACCTACCTTGTATCTACAATCTTTGTCAATTTTATCAGCTCCACTTTATAGTCCTACAATTACAGACTGTACTTCATGTGATTATCTGCATACTTACTTATCCCCATTTAACCCTGTTCTTCAATGGTCAGGACACCCAGGACCCCTACATAGCACGTATATTTGAGTAGTGGATCATTCTGAGTGCTGCAGTGACACTGACTTGATGATGTGTTATTGCATTTTGTGCTGGTATGAGTGGATCAGACACAGCAATGCTGCTGGAGTTTTTAAAGCCCTCAATGTCACTGTTGGACTGAGAATAGACCACCAACCATAATATATAGCCAACTGTGTCCTAGACAAATACAAGACTAGACCAACACCAAGACAAACTGTGCAGTAACAGATGAGCTACTGTATCTCTGTCTCTAGGTGGACGAACAAGCTTTGTGTGTCTACTAGAGTAGACAGTGAGTGGACACAGTGTTTAAAAACTGTTGTTTCTGATCCACTCGTAGCAACACAACACACACTAAAACACCACCATCACGTCAGTGTCACTGCAGCTCTGAGAATGATCCACCACCCAAATCGTACCTGTTCTGTGGTATGATTATTGTCACTAAAGTACTGCATATGTACCCATGAGAGTAGCACCAGTGAGGTTTTCTGAGAGTGTATAACAAGATAATCCATGCTATTCACATCCCCTGTCAGTGAATTTAATGCTGTAGCTAATCAATGTGTGTGTATCTGTGTTTGTGTGTGTGTGTGTGTTAAACAGCCTTAGTTGATCAACATGGTCTTGTAAAATAAACCCAAGAATATCATAATTAAGTAAAAGTTTCCGACAAGTACATTTAGGTTCCTAAGTAAAGTCTAACTACAGTATCTGTTCTGCTGTTATTATTTATATTCTTTCATCCATGACAGCTCATCCTATTGTTCTTCAGTTTTTCATTATCTTGACAGGATGTTAAGTTGCAGTTGCTTGGCAACTCAAACGGCATGAACTTTGTGCTTTACATATGATCAAAAACATATTCAGAGCTGGTGTTTCCTTGGTAATAAATTTATAATTGAGCTCCTGCTACCAAGGTCTATATATGTGAAATTATTTTTAAACGCCTCTTAAGACTCAAATGACAGTGGCTGATTCATTCAATTTCAAATAAAGCAGTCACTAAAACATTCCTAATGTTTATTAAGCCACCACCTTCTCCACCACTAAGGCTGGACAAGCAAGCAGTGCTACTTCAAAATGGGAATGTCTGACACATGGTTCTTCATTTCTAGGGCTCAATTATTATATGGTGGATGTTCTTAACAATATGATTTATTTTTAAACACTTTTAAATGCAACATTTTTAGATTTAGATGAAAGACATAAATTGTCATGTAACTGATATTGTGAAATTAATGTGTTTATTCAACCTGTTGTTTGGTGTAGGGATTGTGAACGTATTGATTGGAAAATGGAATACTGAGTAACCATGCTGATGTGCCTCATGGACATCTCAGACAGTGTCTGTGCATTAATGTCTTTTATGTTAAAACTATTGCATCGTCTAGTAATATTGCATTGTAATACTGATTGAGGCTGTCATGTATTCAGTTGCCAATGACTTCCCACGCTTTAGCCAATCATTTCTTCCAACATGTACAATGATGCAAAAGCAAAATCTGAGGTGAGGTGGGCAGCACTTGATTGTTTAATCTGTTACTCACCAATGTTCACGGTTCTGATGAGCCACAATTGTGAGCTTTTAAAACAATATGTCAAAGAGACATATCACACGTTGACTCAATATGTCAAAGATACTTATCAGACATTGACTCTGATAAAATGTGATTACTCTACTTCATATATAAGTCATTTAGTAGGCAGTTTTGTCTCAGATAAAAAAAAAAAACGCTAAATATTAAAAGTTAAACATTAAAAATTAAAACTGTACTACAAAAATGTGTACAATATTTGGCATAATATATGATTTCATTTCAGAAAGACATCTGATTTTTTTAAATATAGTGAAGTAGCTACAGTAAAATTTTTTAAAAACAAAAAACCTCTTGGAATTGGCTTGTAACTCATTCACTGACTGACTGCATGCATAAACACTCACAATTTGGAATTACACCACAAAGCACACATTTTCTCAGACACTCCTTCACCTGTAGAGACTGGGGTGCCATTGTGTTCAGACTCAATGACACCTTGTGTCCTTGTTTATATGCAAAGCACCTCAGGTGGCTGGCTTATATCTCACTCACACACATACATACCCGCACACAGGTGTGTTTCCACTCACTCATATTTAAAAACAGCTTGACAAATAGATGTTATTCGGTGCTTCACATCATAGACACTTTGTGCCCTTGTGTGTCATATATCTGTCGCTATGAATATAATTCGATTGTCATTTCCCATCTCTAATTCAATGTGACAGAGTGGGTTAGATTAAAAATAACTTGTACTCAATAAGATGTGTGTTCAAAGGCTTATACGATATTTGATATCAGCCTCTGTTACATCCTAATGAATACAATATTATATACCGGTTATATCTTGTGTCCATAGTCTTAACAAAGGCTTATACGAGTATACAAAATACTGTGACATGTCCGGATGTATCAGTGAGAACTCTGGTATAATTTGCTGCTAATTTGGATGAATTTAAACAGAAATCAGTGACATGAGTACATTTTGCATATTCTTATCAAAAATTACAATAATATTGGAAGCAATATATCAAGTATCAAAGTCAATGCATAATTCTGCATTAAGTGAAAGTATCACAAATTTAGAGGAAATGTAGGACAGCAAGCATATAATTGTTAAAAGGAAACAAGGACCCTGTCCTAAACATCTGTCATCTCTCATAACAGGTAAACAACCATTCCTTCTGACAGCCCATAATACTGAGGTTAAACAGTAAACATGGCAGTATGCCACAGTAGCAGCTTTGCTAGTGAATTGTAATCCATATAAAAAGAGACCAATTCTATAAACAAGTATTAAGCAAAACAAATGACTTGGTTTATATATCGAGCTTACGTTAGTAGAATGACTTATTTTCAAATCAAAAGTGCCCAAACACTGAAATCATGGCCATGCACAGTCCCACTCAGAACACTCAACTCATTCTCAAAAACATGTTCTTGCCAAGATTAAACAAGTTTCCTTCTGACGTGAGCTTCACACCAACCATACGTCAAACAGACATTAAAATAGATCAGCCAACAGCCAGCAGGCCGAGACTGCCTGGCAGTGACAACAGTTCATGCCTTTTTTTTTGGCTTGTCACTTTGGTAACACGTAAGTGGTTAAGGCCCCTTGACCCTAAATAAACAGTTCGACAGTCATTTAGCGATTAACGTCCTCATGATTAACAATACATTGCTGTCAAGTAAGGTTCTCTGGGCTTCACAAACAATGGGGAGGCGCAAGTGTTGACAGTCCTATTTTCCACAACAAGACGTGACAAAGCTTCTTGCAAGAACTACTGCACCAGAGATGAGTATGTTGATCTCTGCCATGTCTAGCATCCACACATTAATCAAGCTTTCTCACACATATTCTTTTGCCATGGCAACATGCTCTCATACTTCCCAACTGGGAAAGGTCACGGCAGATCTGGATGGAATTTAAAGCCATGCATATTACATGAACTGATAGGTTAAATATTTCACCACACAGTACATATTTGGAGAGAAGTGGTTGGTTCAAAAGAGGCAGACAGAAGAAGAGCATTCAGGAAGCTCTGTGATGGTGAGAGGTATAGGTGAAGGCATTAGCCTTATGCATGTCAGAAGGAGCTTCAAAGGATAAATGAATGCATGTGTACACACACTGTTATACTAAGCTATTCTAATACTCAGCCGGTATCAAGCAGCAAGAAACTCCAGCAGACTCTGAAAAAAATTAGAACACCTCTAAGGCTGATGATTTGTCAGGCATGTCATATTATTTTGTGTTTTACATCACGTCTTCTGGATCTGACAGGACAAACAGCTGCAAACTGTCTACCATAAAATTACTCCTCCATGGTGATGTTTAATGACCTCAAAATCCACGGACTGAGGCAGGACACGCCCCAGGCTCTGAATTATTCTCCTATCTTACATTCTCCATTGTATTCAATGGTTTAGTTTTCCGTGAAAGACTACTGTGTGAGTAGCACTAGTCTTAAGTCTGTTCAGAGTCGTTCCAGTGGAAATAATGCACAAGAATAGTGCACTCCTCCTGAAATGAACCAGAGCTGACATTAATTCCCATATTCCAGCTTCAGAGGTGATTCATCAGCAGCATGCTACACTGGAACAAATTGTAAAGCATTTTTTGGGAGAAATAAACATGTATTATATTTGTTTAAACACTGAACATACTTTGCAACACTGACAGGCTGCTGCAGTTGAGTTGTCATGCTTTTCATCTATACAGGTCCACAACCTCTGAGTTGTTAAAAAGGGGCATTTTTTTCATCTATGAAAAGCTTTGTTCAAAATCCCACAAAGATCAAACAAAAACAGCAGATTTTTACCCTATCTACAGATTCCTCTTTGGGACAAGTTTCAGCCGGTTCTTTTAAATGAGAATAAGCCATAGCTCAGTGACGTGCAAAAGCCCAGGAGTAAGGAGCAAAATTTTCAGTCGTTTTTACATAATTCCCTTCTCGGTTCTTATTTTAGCCATATTTAATCAGTACACTCATTTCTCTGCACTCATTTTTTGCTTGTTTACCCTCATCTTAGCACTCTCACATAAAAGTGGGTCCTGCACTATGATTGCAGAGACTCTGAGAACTAAGCAGGACAATCCTAAAGTGCCTGCACTCTATATAAGGTGCAGCACAAAATTAGAACCACTTGATTTATCCTACATTTTCTGACATAGAAAGACCACAAGAGATAGACTGGGTTGTTTTATTTCACAAATTAGTTTGGTAAGAGCTCCACATGCCCAAATAAATGTGTTAATTCATGGAGAATTTTTTTTTTCATATTTTCTTAATTTTGTTGGATGGTTACATGGTTGTATATTGTTGGATACAAAATGAAAAACAAATGCATGTTGAGGATGTCATAGATTTCAATACTAAAAGAGAAAATTAGACTGTATAATACATGTAATAAATTCTAAGGACATATAGCAACAAAATCATGCAAGATGACCAAATTAACTGGTCAAGGTGATTCAGTAACTTAATCACTCAATGAATATTTCCTATTAGATTATTCACTGTAAAGTTATATTTCCACTGTTGACTATTTTCTGGACTGTTTCCCACCACATTTCCATTTCAATTTCCTATCACCAGTATATGTGACATCTTCTCACAATTGCCCTTAAAATAACAGAGGTTAATGGAGCTTTCAGGGTCTATTTTGAAACAGCTCAGCTCATTTAATGTTGTATCAACACTAAGCTGACTCACACACCACCTGTTTCTCTAAAGCTTCTCCTCCTTTTTTCCCCCCACATTGTTCCCTATTTGTCCACATACAATCACCAGGTACTTTCACTAACTTTTTGCAAAAAGAGAAAGAAAAAGAAATGCACATGTGAATTAAAAGATCATTTAAAAGCATGTTGATGCCTGAAGGGAATAGCAAGATTGTGTTTAACAATGTAGTCATTATCTGCCATTCACAACATATGCTAGATTTCAATAAGGACAAGCAACCAACTCCACTCAACTGAGGAATTTCCTCCAGCAGGGATTTCCTCTTCCTCAAATGCATGTTCACCACAGAAACACAACAGCCTTTTGGATAATGTTGTGGAAACAAGAAAATGATGCAATATGCCGAATATATATATTTAAAAGTCTTACTGTGATTCAGCTGCAGTATGTGAATTCACAGAAGATATTTTAACAAATTTACTGTAATCAAAAAATCAGTTCTCCCCAGAAACCCATTCAGTGTTACACAGTACACTATACTGTCACTCAAGCAGTGCACAATGCCATAATTCTGGATTTTTAACGACTTAATTATTGAGTCTCTTTTTTCAGGGTCCAAGAAAGACTCCTAGGGCTAATTAGCCTAGAGACTGAAAAACTCAACCATCTGGCAAAATGCTGGTGGGGAAAACAGTTTAGGTTAGATTCCAAGTCCTATAGGCCATGATGCTGATTGTATTCCATAATGGAATCAATTTTGCAATTCTGATTATGTCCGTAGTTCATTTAGTTTTCCAAGCTATAGGCCTATTGTACCAGATGACTGGTTGATAAATGTCCTGATTAGTGGACATGTAATTACTGTGCATCTTTTCAACTAAATATAATTTGTGGAGGTCTAATGCACTCCATCACTGGTCATGCAGATGCAGCCTTAATCAGCACTATTGATCAGAATATTGACCTGGACCCTTCTAGAACTAAAGGGATGGTTCAGAGATGAGAGCAGCAATTCCAGGCTGTGCAATGTGGATCCATCCATCTATTAAATTAATCATGCTGCATGCCACACAAAAGGCAGTCTAGTCTATGCAGTGTGGATGACTTAACTTCAACACAAACATTCAGTGGTTGACTAAAAGATTAGATTATAATAAATCTAATTGTCTGAGGGTTTGAATAAAAGACATAGTCTAAACAGACATCTAGTTTGATTCTGATGGACTTAAGAACACGCAATACGTAAGTACTTTTGCGATTTGTTGATTAGTGCTGATCATTTGTGAACTTTGGTGTTTTAACTAATGATAATAACAGTAAAATTTTCATTTTTGTCTGATATAGAAACTGAATTTCAGGACACAAAGTGAATTGCAGGTATTAAAATCTAGTGCCATTCCAAACCTATTGGCTTTTGCTCACTCTGCATTTGTAGGGTGGCCCACCTTCTTCACATATAACAACCCGCATCGGTGTCTGTTAAGCTGGCATTGCAGATCTGGAAAGTTAACAGTCTCCTCCGAACACAACGAACAATCCAATGGTGTCATATTAACAGCAGTTTGTATAAACAAAAAAATATATATTGGCTTCATATGTCTCAAAGGAACCATATGCTTGACCATAGCTTGCTGGGTGATTTGAGCAAGCCCAAGCCAATAGTTGTAACTGCCTACAATGAAATTTCGGAGAAATATAAATGAAAAAAAAAAACATTTAAAAAGATAGCATTAACAGAATGTCTGTTCTGCAGGATATTATCAAAATGATATCAATAATTTACAGTGCAAATATCATAAATATGGCATGCTAACTCTTTGGAGAGCAAGTGAATTAGGCAATCTGCAAACAAGACTTGCCACTCTTTAATTACTGGTTTGTTATGTTCATGGTAAGCACTGGATGCAGACACATGTCATCTTTAAGATGAATACCAACTACGTGAGCAAACTAAATGACTATATGATGTAAGCTTTACCCCAAAACAAAGACTGTATTTTCATGACTTCAGACTGTCAATTGAAGTCTCAATTCACATCACACATTGACTGCCTAATAAAAATTGATTAAGTCTCTTAATTATTGTTATTGTTTTATAAATGAGATCTCACTTTTCTGTATTACATTTTAGCTTTTTCTATTGCTTAATAAGGAGCATAACCTTCTTCTGTTTACTGTGCATTGCAAGCAGAACCAAAAGATATATGAAACCAATTTAACCTTAAACAATATTGTGTCCAAAACAAAGGCATACACCCAACTTTTATAAATAAATAAATAAGATAAGCCTTATAGCTAAAGTAGAAAAAGAGTCTCTATAAGCGCAGCTCATGAACTCAGGCATACTCTACACATAGCAGATATTTCTGTTCTGCATCATCTAAATTGTATAAAGGACAATAAAACTGATATAGCTGCTCAAGCCCCCTGGCTGATTGTATGTGTGTGTCAGACACAACAATAATACTTCCTAAGAATCTTGTACTCATAAGGCTTTAAAAATACATTTATAAGATGTTATATGGGATGAATAATGCCTTCCTTGTTCAATAAAGTTAGTTATTACTTTTATGCAAAACAATGTATATGAATTTATTGAAGTAATTTACTCATTTTAAACTCATTACTCATTTCAAAGTTTTGCATGTTATTATAACTGCATTAGAGCAAATAGGCTATGCTAGTATGGCTTATGCTAGACATAGATTCATTCATTCATTATCTGTAACCTAAGCTAACCTAAGCTTATCCAATTCAGGGTCGCGGTGGGGCCAGAGCCTACCTGGAATCATTGGGCGCAAGGCGGGAATACACCCTGGAGGGGGCGCCAGTACTTCACAGGGCAACACAGACACACACACATTCACTCACACCTACGGACACTTTTGAGTCACCAATCCACCTACCAACGTGTGTTTTTTGGACTGTGGGAGGAAACCGGAGCACCCGGAGGAAACCCATGTGGACACAGGGAGAACACACCAACTCCTCACAGACAGTCACCTGGAGCGGGAATCGAACCTCCAGGTCCCTGGAGCTGTGTGACTGCTACACTACCTGCTGCGCCACCGTGCCGCCCTTAGACATAGATGTTGTATATAATATAATGTCTTATGAATGTATTTGTAAAGCCTTATGAACAAAGGATTCATATTAGGTGCTACCCACCTAAGATAAACTGCACAGAAAAATCAACAAAACATTATTCTCATCAGGGACTTGAAACCTCATTTCCCACAGAAATTCCCTGGTGAGGGGATCACAGCCACCTTCTGGTCCATTCCGCACACGTCCCTCATGCTCCTGTCATCTTTCTGTGCTAGGAGTCATTACTGGGATCCAACCTGTTTATGTTTCACTTCATGGAGCACAGCACAAACACACCTTGTTGATAGTTGAGCAAAAATATCAGAGATGAAGGAAGCTGTAAAAAGGGATTGATATAATGTCGTAGTGAGCGGCTTTTTTTTTTTTTTTTTGCAATGAGAGCCTTCACACTTTCACTGTTTAAGTGAATTCTATTGATCACCTAAATCCATATTACACAAAATCCCATTCTGGTTCTGTGTACATTACAGTATTCCAGGTTGTGTATTTGACCTGAACATTAATACTAACACATACAAACTCACTGATGCAGGACTGTTGCCTACTTGCTAGAGGTATAATTCATCTGTTTGTATCTGTGTCTTATAACAGCAAAGAGTGACATATTCCCAAAATAAAGCATTTATGACATCCTGCTAGTAGGGATTTGACTGTAGATTTTCTCACTCTCAGTGATGAACAAAAAGATAATGCAAGTTGTGCTCCATATAAGAGCAGTTTTGTCTGCTGACCCACAACTTGCTGTTATTTGTTATAAAAAAGTATGTTTCCTCTTTGGCAGTTTCAATAACAAATGTGAAGTTCCACATTCCTAGTGTTTTTAATTATTAGTTTTTTTATGTTGATTCTAACACATTTTTATATCCATTTACTTATACAAACAGAGAGTAAATGGAAAAATAAAAAATAATATGTACAACACTCCATATCCTTGGGATAATTTAAAGTGTACATGAGAACCTGTGTAGTTATATGCAAATAACACACCATTTTATCAGAATTTATTAAAATATTAAGAGAATTGAGCATCCACTGATATAGCTATCCACTAAGGATCCTGGAACCAATCCCACAGGGATAACAAGGGCCAAATATATATAAGTGGCAGGTTTCAGTGAGACTTTTAACACCAGTCTATTTCATGTTATTTAAATTTAGATTACATCAGCACTGTTTCAGAGAAAATGTTTTTGATGATAGAAAAGTGGCTGGTAAAGAAGCATCATGTACATTACCTCAAACACATGCTATAATCTTAATCCCTTTAACACTCCAAGAAACATTTATGCCCAGATATTTTCATACTAAGTATTGTCCAATACATACTGTGGTCCACTTTTTTTCATAAGACACTATACCCACAGTGCACACTCCAAATCAAGTAAAATCAAAAACAAGCTAATAAATAAACCTAATTAAAGACATCCTCAGCAGGCTTAAAACACAGACTGTCAATTAATCTTCCAGTAAAAATCACAAGCCTTTTAATGCGGTGTAGATATTTGTTCCCTTACAATCCCAGTTTGATAGTTAAAAATGCTGCACTGTCTCACTGTTGTTGGGATAATGTCTGTTCATAGTGTAAACAGCAAAAACTAGCTCTGGTATAAGGTCATGTAGTTATCATATTCTCCTGATCCCTGTAAAATATATTCACAAATCAAATCATTTCCCACCACATTTATGTGTTATTGCTCAACTGCATGACAAGCTCAATATGCAGGGACAGAACTTGTCAGGGCTTGTCTACCTGCAATGATATTTTCTCATCAGAGCATCACATTCATTAGGGACATACAGAAAAATACAAGATTAAATTTTCTCTGAATATTACATCTAGCCCATATTTTAAGGACACAGTGCAGTGGCACCACAGGTTCTGATGTTGGATTCATTGCCCTTGACATTTACATGGGAGAAATGACTCAAGCGTCATGTCTCCATCATGTATCAGAAACCAAGTTTTTCTCACAAACACCCAGACACACTCAGATTTATTCACTTTTTTTTCTAAACACAGTAAACAAAGGGTTTTTTATTTTCACAATGTACTGTAGTAACAGTGTCTAAATTAAACCCCAAGGCCACAGCTTTTTCTAAAAGTATTTTATCAGTCACTGTTCTCACCTGATTGCATTCTAGTAATTTCAGATCATACTGACTAACTGCACCACACAAACCTGATGCATTATTCTACAAACCCCCACATTTCATGGGTAATGTATGATCAAACAGTATTGTGAGCAGCACAAAACCACCTGCATTACTTCCTGTGGATTCACGGTACCAAATGCAAGGGTGATTTCAGTTCAAATCTAGCCATATCCACCTTTACTATAACTACATTATTATCATCCAATTACCACCCAATTTCTAGCTACTGTGCTTCCAAGCAATAAACCTGACTTGAGACCAATAACTGGGTAAGCACTCCTCAAAGCAGCACCCAAAACTAACATGAATGCACTTTTAAAAAATTCAATGTTCATTTCTGTAGAAAAACAATGTAAAGACGTATAGAATGTT
The DNA here is from genome assembly GCF_029633855.1 of Hoplias malabaricus. Lineage (NCBI taxonomy): Eukaryota > Metazoa > Chordata > Actinopteri > Characiformes > Erythrinidae > Hoplias > Hoplias malabaricus. The sequence continues at coordinate 9,412,027 of NC_089815.1, read as the reverse complement.
TCTGGATTGGCATTACCAGAAGCTAACTTACACGTTTCATGGTTTCATGTTTTTGTTTCATAGCAAATAAGTTAATAAAACTCCAGCAAAAAAGTATATAACTGAGTAATTTGTGTTTTAATGTGAATCATGCTTGGGGTTTTAACATATATTCAAGCTAAATGTTCTGATTTAAAATTTTATCTGTTCATTTTGCTTGCATACCTCATTAATCATTAACAGCTTTCAGATCATCTTAGGTCTTTCAAGAATGATCGAAGTGATAACAGTCCTCACAAATTTCAAACATTTGAGAGTCGGCTCACCTACTGTGTTTAAGTGTGCCAAAAGTGAGCAATCCTGGCACAAAATTGCAGAGTAAATGGACAATTTACTGAACATCTTAGGTAAAACAGGTCCAGAAAAAGACCTATAAAAAGCATGCCACTATGTAAATGAGCCACAAATGATGGAAAAGACTTTTCATATTCCTTTTAATATTATCTACAAAGTGGCAAGTTTACAGGAACACTCAAAAGCCCTCCATAACTTCAAATGTATGTTGACATTACTATAAAAGTAAAAAGTAATTATATTATAAAAAGTAATAAAAGTCATTTTTAAGCTTTTCTTTGGTTTGTGGAAAATGTAAATTTCCTGAGACACAGTAAGTCAGAAAAATACATATAAAAATTAAGATTTTTTTTTTTTTGGACAGCCATGATAATCATACAAAGATCATATTTAAAATGACTCTAAAACAAACTTCTACATTATAACCAAGATATTTCTGAGTAGACAAAGGCTAACATTACAAGCATCCAGTTCACCATCATCAAGAATGTTCTGTTCTTTCAACAGCCCTTGAATAATACTGACAGTACATTCATACTATTATAAAAGAACAACAAATTATGTTTTACTATTTTGATTAATCTGAAGTAGATTACTCTGATGAGACCTCTTTGCTAAACAACAGAATAACACAGAAAACGCATTTAGCTGGTCAGTGAGGAAACCTGGTCAACATTTATCAATATCGAGTAAAAGGATCCTAAAGAGAGCAATGGGCTTAAAATAGATTTAAATTTCTTCGCTGTAAAATGCAATCCTCTTTGAAGAAATGTATTTATTTTTCTTTCATCTGGTACGTTGCTTTTGAACGTGGGCTTTACACACACACAGACACATACACACACAAAATTAAGATAGCATTATCAATACCACTTCTTTGAGACAAAGTATAAGCTACGTCAGCTGCTGTTATTCACACACCTTACTGTTTGATATAGAAGTGTGTCACACACTGACACATATTGGGATGAAACTCTTGCGGAGAAAGGTTTCTCTGAATGTTTCCAGCTAAAGACATTTGACTTAATGGTGCGAAGCTATTATAATCAACACGAAAAAGAGCCACCTCCTTCGTAACTCTTGCTCAGGTGCTGACCGTTAAAATACAATACAGCATTTTATAAACGGTTCGTGTACACGCATTAAGCTCTAACGATAACATTACTTTTTCAGCTGAATTCCCCATTCAACAAATCACCGTCATTTGAAATTCTCAGTTACTACTCGGCAATAAATACTCATTCTGGAAATGAAAGGACAAACGAGGGCCAGACAAAGCAGAAACAATACAAACGTTAAATATGTGTACTCTGTTGTCTATGTACCACCCAAAACCCTGATAACTATCGTTAACGCTGGCTGCCTCCTTATGGGAAAGTGGAGAGATAAGGTTAGTGAACACTTTTGTCCTCTTTCCAAAACTGTGACAGTAAGTATATTAAAGACGAACGGCTATTTCGGTGTGAAATTACTCCCAACCTGAATTACTTTCAAATAATAAAACAATGAACTGCTCACCTCGTACTTTTTCGTGGGAAATCCTTTGTTTGTGAGAGAATATTTTACATTGCCCTGCTACAGTTTTGCAAACGACTATCAAACACGAGCCAAGCGCTTACCGTAATGAATGCAGTACAGTATTTCGCGCGAATTATTTAAATATACCGTAACGGTTAGATGTTTTGCCCCTTCTTTAGAAACTCTCCCACTCAGTCTTCTCTTCAGAACTGGTTACTCGTGGTTAAAAACCATCTCCTACGTCAAGGGTTCCCAAAAGGTTTGACAGACGACACCAACCGGACGTCTGTTTGTCCAAAACAGTCAACCGTCAGTTTGGTGTTGTGCTAAAGTGTTTTATTCTGAAACACAAGCCGCCCAGTTAGCTATCAGGGAACTTCCCGCTCTGGCTTATATTTATAATAATGTTTTAAAAGAAAAGGTTTTGATCTTATATTCAAATATTTTGAAGGATGTTTATAATTTCAAATAATGCCCATTTAAGCTGTTAACCAATATGTTTCATAAAAATAAACTACAGTCACTTTAGACCTGTTGACTGGTGCAGCCCTAATGTCATTTGTATTGTTCTTTATTTAATTTCAGTAAGCTCATAATATGTAAATATCCATCTATAATATGACTTTTTCCAAAAGCAGACAAACCAGGGGTTGTTTTGCTTCCAAATGCATCCATGCTAAGCATCTTTTTATGTAGGTGTAAATATTAGCAGCGATTTTGGCCCACTTGGAGCAAATAAAATAAAAGGCCCACTGTTTGTGAACTGTGACATAATTTCTATCTGTTTTGAACCTTTGTTGGTTAATTGGGGAAGCCAAAGCAGGTCATTGATTAGTAAATGTGACAGTGTTTGGGTGAGTAAAGTGGTAGTAAATGGGTTTGACCCTAAAAGAATAGCTGCTTCACCAATCAATGCAGGATCCATTGTCCTTGTGTTGTCCTGAAGATTTTACTCTGTTAAAAAGCTTGAATGATGATAGCTCTAGGTGTACATCATGGTCCTGTAAACAAAACAATGTATACTTGTGATGCCAGTTGTGTTAGTTTGTAATGTTTAATCATCAGAATCATAGTGCAACTATGAATTAAACAAGTGCCATTTATTATCTATGTATGCCAGCCTTGTTCCTGTGCAGTTTTGTTATGTTTATTGGATTAACCTTAAAATACTTTGCTTAAAGATAAATAATTTGTAGCAGAGTTGTCTACAACTTAAAAAGTGTGTCTAGATTGAGATTAAATAGGTTTGGCACTGTGTAATGGATAACATTCTCCACATTGAGGAATGGGTTTCAGCTCCCCATTCAGAACCCCACAACAGTGAAAGTCCTTAGGCTAGACTCCTGCTAGCAATAGAAGGTGATGACTTATCATATGTCCATAAAGTTCCTTGTATTTTCTTAACCACAGCAGGGAAAAAGGCTGCCTGTGAATGGACTGCATTACCACCAGCTTTTGTTCTTAGCTGAAATCCCAGGCTATGCATTCTTAATGTGCAGTTACATTAAGACCAGTAGGAGGCAAAGAAAAGTTGTTTCCCTGCATCCATCAATAACATTTTAGTTGCTGAGTGGTTGAAGGGTGTTATGAGTAGACACTTTACACAAAATTATGCATCTATGTAGAATTTCCTAGCTTTGCCTTAATCTACAAATTTAACACACTTTTTGTACTGCAGTGTACTCCATATGCTCAGAAATAAAAGGAGTGTGCTATGGTCTTGATTAATTGTTCTCATAAATAATTATGGTGTTTAAGGCAGTTACTGCTGTGCAATTAGGTCTGGTACGTTGTGATTTTCAGTAATAACTGCTTGTTGGATCTTCTCCATATTTATGAGCAATGCTCGAAGGGCAATCACACAGAGATATTAGACACTGTTAGAAAGAGTAAAACAGGCCTTTTGTAACTAAGGAAAAACATAAAAAACATAAAGTTTGCTGCAATACAAAGCTTCTTGGAAACAAAACCTATTCATATACAGCAGTTCTGTATAGTACTCATATCAAAAAGAACATTTTTAAATAATATAACATATAGCAAAAATTATCTCAAGTTTCTCCCAATTTGAAATTGATATCAAGAGAACTACAAATAAAAAAATATAAATAGTCATTTTGTGAAAGCTTTAAACAGGATTTTGGAACGCTGCTGTAATGATTTGATTGCATTCATCCCAAAAGTACTGGATGTTGCTTTATCACTCCAGAAAATGTAGCTTGGAGTTTGGAGAAAATGAATGGACATTATTCATGCTGCATAAGCAGTCTTCCATCTGTGAAAGGGGTGTGCTACAGTGGAAATCACTCACAGAAGAGGTATTTACAAACTTTTACACCTATACCACAAGTGATACCATCAGTTAAAATTCCATCAAGTCCACTCAATGTTAACAGAGTGGTGATCCTCTGGGACAAATTCTGTATCAATGATTTGGTACACTCTTTGTCCTGTCGACTAATGGGTCACTGTGATGAAGTGAAATTGTCCAGTGAATGAAATACAAGACACAAGACTCAGAAGAAGGGAGTGGACAGAAAAAGGGTGAACAGAATAGCACTGCTAAAAACATAAAAAGGAGGTTTATACTTAGTAAAACATTGAGAATATGGCTGTTCTGAGACACATTTGAATGAAACATGGAGAAACGTGTGCCTCTAGATGTTGTCTGGCCAGAAGGAAATGCTTTCCAACACAGTTTTGGAATCATTGCTTTTCCTTTTCCTTTTCTGTTATTTTCTTAGTACTATTTCCTCTGGCTCACTCCTAAACCAAGTGAATTGATCCAGATTTCAGTTTCCAAGTCAGAAAATTGTGACATCTAAATAAATGATCATCCAAGAAGAACAAAGGCACATCATGACAGCGTGTTTCATCTGGCACTGTCTGAATTTTTTTCTGTTGAATCCCATGCTTTATTATAATATTGGGGGGGATGTTTATTGTACTTTGTAATTTCATCCACTGAGGATCTGGAGAGTGATACATTTTTATCATTGCAGTGTTAAAGAGAAATGAAAATTGTACCTCATTTTTACTTTCAGTAGCATATTTGAGCTATATTTTTATAACTTTATATTTAATGTTTAGGGAAAGAATTGATATAAAAATCTTTATCAAGTTCCATATACAGTCTCACTGGACCCTTCTTATAACATCTCTTTAGTCATTACACCCACCCTACCCCCCACACTTCAAGTATAATATATATTATCCACCCCAGCTTTATAGCCACAATCAGTCCACCCTGATAGTTCCAACACACCCAGCCCATCCCAGTCCACCAACCTATCCACCCTAAATTTGTAGTCCCACCCAATGTGTTTGTGCAGAGAAAGAAGTCAGGTCAAATACATTAAATAATAAATATCTTAAAATATATATATTTAAAATTGTATACATTATGCAAAATTACTGATACATATTTGAATCCAGATTAAGGTTTAGGTAAGGTTTGGTATGTTGCAGAAAAAGCAAACCAGACAAGACAGAGTAAGGTCAAGATGGCAAGTAGAAATAGATAAACTAATTCAGGATTTAAGGGCTCTTAGAAAGCAGTGGAGGTGAGTAGGGGAAGAGGAAAGAAATTATATTAAAATACTACAGAACAAACTTAAGAGTAGGCTGGCAGTGTTAAGGAGAGCTGAGAACGTGAGGAAAATGTGGAAAAAGAAGGAACCTGCAAGGGCAGCATTCTTTAGGAATCCATTTAATTTTGTGAAGACTTTATTTAGTAAGGAGAAATCTGGGAGTTTAAAAGTTCATTCATTCATTATCTCTAACCACTTATCCAGTTCAGGGTCGCGGTGGGTCCAGAGCCACACATGGACACTTTTGAGTCACCAATCCACCTACCAACATGTGTTTTTGGACTGTGGGAGGAAACCCACGCGGACAACACATCAACTCCTCACAGACAGTCACCCAGAGCGGGAATCAAACCCACAACCTCCAGGCCCCTGGAGCTGTGTGACTGCCACACTACCTGCTGCACCACCGTGCCGCCTGAGTTTAAAAGTTGGAAAGAGTGAATTAAAAGAGCATTTCAATGGTGTGTATACAGAAAAAGATGAGACAAAGGATCTAGAGTTGCCACAGGATATTCCACCATTAGGTAAAATAGACTGGCAAATGGAGGTTAGCTAACCAGAATGGAGTGAGGTTCAAGATGTGATGCGTCATACAAAGGCAGGTTCTGCTCCAGGGCCTAATAGTGTTCCATGTTGTGTGTACAAGTATGCACCTGAGGTCTTGAATTTTTTGTGGAGGTTGTTGGTTGCTGTTTGGAAGAAAGGGATCATTCCAAAAGAGTGGAGAAGAGCAGATGGTATTCTTATCCCTAAAGAGGAAGATGCTGTGAGTATAGAACTGATTTGGCCCTTAAGTCTTCTTAATGTGGAGGGTAAGATTTTCTTTAATGTAATTGCATGGAGACTTGCAAGACTTTGAAAGCAAACAAATTAATTGATACCTCAGTATAAAAGGCAGGGATTTCTGGTTTTGCAGAATGTTTGGAACATAGCAGCATGATCTGGCATCAGATTCAGACAGCTAAGAATGAGAGTAGGGATTTATATGTTGTTTTAGATTTAGCTAATGCATTTGTCTCAGTGCCACATAAACTTATGTGGAAAGCTTTTGAGTTTTTCCAGGTGCCAGATAAGGTTACTAGGCTGGTTAATGCATAATTTGAGGATATTCAGTTTTGCTTTAGTACAGGGGAATTAAAAAAAGGTATAATGGCTGGATGTAGGATTTTACCATTAGCATTTACAATGCCAATAGAGGTAGTAATTAGGTCCTCTAAGTGGGTTGTAGGCAGGGAAAGTTGCATGACAATACTCGGCTCCCCAAAATTAGGACTTACATGGATGACATGATGTTAACGACTACCCTGCCTTGTACACGGTGGTTGATGGAGAAGTTAAATGATAATCTAAGGTTGGCTTGGCTGAAAGTTAAACCAGGCAAGTCTAGATGTCTGATGATTGTCAAAGGAAAGCTTGTGCAAAACAATTTTTTGATGGAAGGATAAATGATCCCTACAGTACTGGAGAGACCAGTGAAGAGTTTAGGTAGATAGCATAGTGTAGCGCTAAACGATACAGCCTGGGGAAGGCTGTTAATAGCATTGATAGATCATGTTTACCAGGGAAGCTGAAATTGTGGTGTCTACAGTTTAGCTTACTGCCTTGTATTAGGTGGCCATTGACATTTTATGATGTTTCACAACTGTCGGTATATTCACAGAAGTAGAGAGGATGGAAAGGGTTATGAACAAGGCCATAAGGAAGTGGCTAGTGGTGTTTAAGTAGCGTGACATGGTATGGGAGAGGTGTACTTGACCTACCACTCACAAGTTTAGTTGAACAATTTAAATGTACAAAGGTGACTTGTGAGATGATTTTGTCAGGATTAAAAAGTGCAGTTGTAAAAACAGCACCGCCAATCACAAAAACAGGAAGGAATTGGAATCCGAAACAGCCGTGCAGGTAGCCAGGGGCTCATTAGAACTAAAGGCTGAGGTGAGGGAATGCGGGTGGCAGGTACATGTAAGACTGGTAGACATATGTGTTAGAGGATTTGTAGCCAAATCGGCCACATCCCTGCTTGTGCAATTCGGCACCAGGGGCCGGAAACTAAAAGCAGTTGTGAAGGAGTTATCAAAAACAGCTGAAAGGTCTAGTCAGTGGTTGTGGATAAGGAGAGCACAGATTATTTGGGGAAATTCACTGTAGATATGCTACTGGGATTGTTGGTGATGTAGCATGTAAAGTTCACATGGAGCTGGTGGCACTGAGCATGCATTAATGGTGCCAGTGGGGCTAGGTACAGCCTTAGTCAACAGGGAGGCCAGTGTGGATTTATGGTTGAAGATGCCAAAGGGTTAGGTAGGGCTGTAAAGCTGGCTTGGACGGGTCTAGGACGCTAGGCTTCACTGCTGAGTCTTCTGGAGGTGTTATGGACTTAATTCAGTGAAACACCATGGAGAGGAGGTGCCTGCCTGATGACCCCTGTGAAGAGCTAGTGATACAGTGGGTTGTTTGGGTACTCATGGGCTGGGCTCAATGAGTAACTGTAGTTGTTAAGGATAGCTGGTTGCTGATCGGATCATGAACGGCCACAGGTGTAGGATTCAGGAATTTCAATGGCTGCAGGTAGGAAGAGAGTGTGGTGGGCCCTACATGAATCGCTAATGGATTGGCATAGGATATTTTACATCTTATCTTGTGTATGATTATAATTCTGAATCACAAGGAAGAAAGAAATGTGTATTCCCTGCATTCACACAGTCTGTTAATACTCAGGAAGAAGAGATAAGTGATGATACCCAGTGGGAGTATTTTTTCACTGTAAACAGAAAAATGGGAACACCACCTGTGACCAGCATCTGTGTGACACTTAGTCTAAAATGTGAGTTATCCACCGACACAGTGCTTTTTATCAGCCATTCTGACTCCACTTTACACTGCATCTTTAGTTGAAAATGTCATTGATGTGTGTCAGAATGACACTTTGGAAAAAAGAACATCAATCAATTTCTCCATGAAACCCCAGCACAATGAAGCACAATATGCATGGGGGAAAGGTGATTTACAGGATTTTTTTTAAACAGAAAGGAATTATTTCATTGTTACAATTAAGGACAAAAGAGACACTAGGGGAATGCAGGATATGACTGTGTATAACATTAAAAGTCAATGTAATAGAAAAAAAATTCAAGGCATGAAAAACATGAGTTTGCTTTAAGGCAAGAGTTTATTCATCTAAGCATTTCTTCTAGCGCATCTTCCATGGATCTCCTATTTATAGTGGCCAATTTTGTAATGCAGAGCATCTGAGTGATAAGAAACTGGGAACATCTCCATGGCAACAGACTCCTGTGGTGCAGTGGTGGGCAGGTGGGATGAAAGGGGTCTGCCACAGTCAGCAGGAGGCTGGAACTACCACCATTTGCAGTCACTACAAGAGAAACACAAAACAAACAAATGTGTCCGTACTCACTCACACACAAGCACCATGGGACAACAGAGTAGATGGCTTGGATGAGATTAAAGCCTAACAATAAAAATATCTGATAGGTAGAGGACAGAAATAACTGTTTTACCAACCAAACTTCTGCCAGTACAGTAAACCTACAGGGAGTACAGTGCATCAGTGCATATTGCCTCACCATATGCTGAGGAGATTGCATCACAGGAAGCATGCTTCCTTCTGTACCAGTGCCACGGACGAGGTGAATGCCTCTCAGCAGAGCTGTTAGAACTTATCTAAGACAATGTGTGAGATAAAGTGTATGGGAACTTTTTAAAGTTTTATGTATATGTACCTATACAAATAAAGTAACTAAACTTGTTCTTTGGGGGAATGCCTGAAGAACATCTTAGACCCTAAAGAACATCTCAAAAGGATGCTTTTTAAAGAATGTATTTGAATAAATAAAACAATTAAAGTTAAAAAAAAAAAAAGGCCCTCTGTAAATGTTCTATATGTTTTTCATGAGAACATTACACCAAAGCCTGGAACCATTTACAGTTTGTAGAACTGTAAATGATGCTTATCTTAATCAAGCAAAATGTAAGGTTCTGTATATGACTTTTTAAATATTAACATAACAGCAAGCAACACATTTTTAAAGATATAGCTGCATAAAGGCATCCTCAGTATAAACTATCACGCACGCTCTGTATGTGCTGTTTTCTGCTCTTTGTTTTCACAGCTGGTCCATCCATGTGTGCATATTTGTCCTGCCATGAGAGGATGAATGAGACATAACAGTCACATACACATATTCCTCGAACAAAAACACATTCTTTAGCTAAACACATATCTGCAATATCGCTATAACTTCTCCATTGTGCTTTTCTTTGTATGTATCTTTACACTTATATAGCGCTTTTCTAGACACCCAAGGACGCTTGACAATCCACACTGCTCAGAATGCTCAATCCACACACACACACACACACACTGGTGAGAAGCGGCAGCCAAACGCGCACAGCGTACTCTCAATTAGGAACGACCATCCACCTGGAGGACTGCATCGGGCACTAGGGTTTAACCCAGGATAGAGCGTCAATCCATATCTGGGCTCACACACATTCACTCACACATACACACATTCATTCACATACACACTCATTCACTCACACACCAGGACAGTTATTAGAGAAGCCAATTCACCTACCCTCCATGTTTTTGGACTGTGGGAGGAAACCGGAGCCCCGGAGGAAACCCACGCAGACACGGGGAGAACATGGAAACTCCACCCAGACTCTTTGTTTAGTATCAGCTCTCTCTGGGCACAGTGTTAAACAGACCAAACAGGGCAAACGGCAGGCCCAATGTTAGCCAACATGGGCATCTGCTAAATAGCTAACAGTTAGCATTATCTTCCAAGCTTATTGAATCCAGTGGGTTCATGTTAACAGTAGTTCAAAAAGAAGCAACCACTGGCTTTATATCTAGAAAGAAGCTTGTGTTAACCTTGACATTCTCAACTGGATCACATTGTGTGATTGTGTGATTAGCTAACAGGTGAAAAAAGCAAGATATAAATAATCTGGAAAAAATATATATAATCAGAAAAGGGGAATCCCTGCTAAAACCCAGAGTCAACAAAAGTCTAAGACATTCACTGTGATGAGCCAGTTATTTAAAACAAATTATAAGCTTAGCATCTTCCTGACATTATGTAATATTAAAGGAACAACACAAATTAAATTTGCAAGATGTTTCCATTGGGATACATAATTGGACTTGACATTTCTCATACCCTAACCCAAGACGTTTGCAATCTGAATTTAACCATCTTTTGTTTTGAGCAAGTCTTGATGCTTTCCAATGCTTTCAGTGATCTACAGACTCTGTATTAATGTCTTAATGGATATTTTTTTAGGTATTCAGTAAAGTGCAGACAATTTTAAATTAAAAAGGAGAATATTTGTTTAGTCATTTATTTTTTTTGGCTGGACTAAGTCATGCATATTTTAGTGATTTCCCCACTTTAACACACCCACTGCACCTCTAAAAGGACTTGCTCATTAACTGATTAGTTGAATCGGGTGTCCTGGGAGAAAGGAAAGCAATAAAAGTGCAAGGCAGGGTGCCTCAAGGACCAGTCCAACTCCGATGACTGTGCTGAAGGTGTTTTCATAAACAATACCTCCAGGACTATTTTATTTTATAATCATATATAGTGATTTTTTTTTTTTCAAAAGATTGCCAACCTCTAAAGAGCAGATGGTGAGATTCTCAAACGTGTCCTCAACACATTTCATTATTAGTAGCCCATCCGTGGAAACAAGCTAGAGCTAATGCTGAGATTGAGGATATTGGTTTCCTTTCACAGTATGAAATTGTGATAAAATACTGCTAGGCAGGAAAGCAAAATTGTATTCCTGACCTCCTTTTCAAAGAGAAGGTGCAGAGAAGACAGAACACCTCAGGCTGGACTCTAGAGAGGACATATGTTCCTCTGGCTGCATCAGCAGCTGAAAGTGAGAATCAGATTTATGGAGCTGTGTGTGTGAAGAGAGAGCAAGCTGAGAGAGAAAAAGCCTCACAGGTTTAAGTGTCACTCTGTTTTATAAAGCATCTTTAAATCCTCTAGAGAATACATGCCATCCCAAAAAGGCAAATCCCTCTGCTAACTAAGCTAATAATTAAATCTGTCCAGCTGTTTTCCAGTGATGATATTTTCAAACAAAACTCTGATTATGCATCTAGGTACGGCGGCACTGTGGTTTGGTGGTTAGCACGTTCGCCTCCCAGCACTGGGATCTTGGGTTCAAGTCCCATCTGGGTGGAGTTTCCATGTTCTCCCCGTGTCTGCGTGGGTTTCCTCCGGGGTCTCCAGTTTCCTCCCACAGTCCAAAAACATGGAGGGTAGGTGAATTGGCTTCTGTAATAACTGTCCTGGTTAATGAGTGTGTATGTGTGAGTGAATATGTGTGTGCCCAGATATGGATTGGCGCTCTGTCCTGGGTGAAATCCTAGTGCCCGATGCAGTCCTCCAGGTGGACGGTCGTTTCTGGTCGAGAGTACGCTGTGCGCGTTTGGCTGCCGCTTCTCGCCAGTGTGTGTGAATTGAGCAGTGTAGATTGTAAAGCGTCCTTGGGTATCTAGAAAGGCGCTATATAAATGTAACGATAATAATAATAATAAAAAAAATTATATAGGCTCTCCTCTATGGGCGACAGGCCTCCTTCCATCCACTTTCACCCTCTTTCCATTTTCAAATCTCAGCTCAAATCCTATATTTTCTGTTTTTTAAAAATCCTTCTCAATTTTAAAGCATCCTTACATTATATAAGTGTAACATATTACTAATGAACTATTTTCCTGTGCAGAAGCATGCAGTTCATGAAGCTTCATTGGTTCTTTAAGCACATAATTAGCACCCTCTAAAAAATCTAGGTATATGGGCTAAACACCATCAATAAAGAACTAACCAGCACCAACCACTGTAATTACACCTCAGTGCAGTATGGCATTCCATTCATATCAATCCACATTCTCCCAAGAGCTGGAGAGAAACAGCTCCACCATGTGGACCTCCATCATCAGGCTCTTGCAGGGAGAATCCATATTCTTCAAACCAAATAGAATAGAATTCTGTAAAATTCTTATATCTGTTTAATTGCCCTTTTGACTCTTAGTCATCAAAATGAGTAATATTACATTTCACATCTATGATGTTCTAAACATTCGCCTCTCTTATTGTAATTTGCTGAACATAGGAAAATCTTGAAAGTAATGTTACAACAACCAATGCAAAGTCTTCAATGGGATCTGAACTGCAGTTTTGAACCTCTAACAAAGACAGTAAGTCAGTGGCTAAAGAGAACACCTGTGCTGTTTACGTCACGTGAACACAAACTCAGAACAAGACACAGATAACTGAACGTATTTTCAAAGGGACTTTATCTTGATTTCAAGTATTCAACATTGTTAAATAAGAACAGAGTCTGTGTTTTAAATGAGAGGCAATATAACCTTTGCCACTTTTTTAAAATTCTATTTAAATTGTACCCCAAACCCCTTATAAACAACTATTCACACATTTTAGATTCAGGATTATAACAGGTTACTTTACAAATGTCACATATGTTGCACCATTGAGAGCTGGCACAATGAAAATCATTTAACAGGGAAGACAACATCAAGTCCAGTTCACAGCTGCTGGTGATATGAACACTTAACATTCATCCCCAAGCTTCACTTGATATGTTTAGCATTGATTCCCAGTTTTTCCTGTTGCCATGAGAAAATAATTAAGCTTTAAAAAAAATACAGAGACAAAACATCTATAGTTGGAATAAGCTAGTAAACCAAGAGAAGCCACAAGATGTTTTTGGTGAGTACCAAAAGGCTGAAATTTTAGGGCCTGATAAGGCACCTTGTGTTTTGAAGAGTGACAAGCTTTTGATTCATTTCAACAACTATCAGTCTTTTGAAGCCATCTTTCTGGCAGATGTCACCTGCAGTAACTTTTTAAAAATTATAATAAAAAAATGGCTTGAGGTTGATTTTAACATGCAGCCATGATCAATAAAAACATCATCAATGATTTCTGCATTAAAATTTTCCTTGGCTTGGGAGTAAGATGGCAGAACATTTTACAAACTGAGTTTTTTCTGTGATGTTTGAAATACATTTGAGGTTAGTGTAATAAAAGTATTAAAAAGCTATTGTTTCAAAATGACAAATAACAAGCTGTCCATTTCCTCACTGAACAAAAACATGCTAATTTAAACTGATAAATCACCAACAAATTAAACCTCTTTTCATTTCCAAGTGGTTCTAATGACTAAATCCTGACTATGCTTAATATGTGCCTGGTCAAAACTGTGGTTCAAATTTATATGCTATTATGTGTACTGAAATAAGAAACAACAATTGTGCATTAGGTGGCACACAAACCCAAAAATAAAAACGGCTGCTCCTTCAAAGAGTTGTCAGACTTGCAAACTGGCAAACAATGGCATTTGTAACTAGGCTTCTTATGTTTAAATAATGGCATGGGTTGTGGGAGAAATAAAAGCAAAAAATACCCTTATTGTTGGGCCAATATCTATTCTGTGCTCTGTGGGTAAGAAGAATATGAGAATAAAATCAACACAGTGCAACCAGACCTATCATAAATTGTTTTCCCCAAATGATTCTAGGAAAGCACACTGATAAAAAATAACCATCTGAGCATCAGACTGCTGTCACAAACATACCTTACTTCAGTAAATAGATCGTTACACTTTACATCATTTGTACAATAGTAATGTCCATTTCAACATCACAACTTAAGTGCATTATTTTAACATTTTACAGACTATTTTCAGTTAACTAATAAAACATATGCTTTCATGTTTTCTTTTCAGTGAATTCCTATTATACTCAACACAGAATTAACAGGAAATATTATGTACATTCAGGTCTGAAGATGACCGTCCAAGCTTATGTACTGAGCCTTAATGACTGATTCTCCCTCCTCCTGGAGGAGATATCGATGTCTATTGAATCTTTCCCAACAATGAGCCGGAGACGTTTTGCTGGTGGAAGAGGAATGAATTCATCTTCGTCCTCTTCATCCTCCTCAGATGAAGGTTGCTCCTCCATGTGGTTGCTCCTAGGATCACCATTCTGTGCTTCCCTCCTAAGAAGTTCAAAGGAATTGATCCTGCTAAAGTTGCTCTCGTCAAAACAAGGTGTGACAAGATGCTCGCTGTCCTCACGTTTCAGCTGTATCTTTAACTTGGTGGAGCTTGCATGGGCCACCGAACTAAAACCATTGTTCAGCCTAGCAACATAAGAGCTGCTTGTGTCCATGCTGTGGTCCTTGCTGAACTTGATGCTGATCTTGGCAGAGTTCACTTGAGCCTCACTGGCCTCATTGGTTTTACTGCTACTACTATCCCTGCGTCTGCGCAAGGTCAACTTGGGTATCCCTGTGCTATTCTCCAGAATTAGCGCATCATAATGTGCAATTTTGCGCTTCTTCTTCCCCTTTCCCAAACCCCGACTCCTGCTCTTAGGACTGTCCTTCTTGGACTTATGAACTTTTGTCACAGAATTATAATGTCCAGGCCTTTCAGAAAAGCCCAGCAACATTTTATCACAGTCCCTAACATTATTTGTTTGTGTAGCTTGCAGAAAAGTTGGAATGAAAGTTTCACTGGATGACTCTTCACTTTTTATTACCCTATCCGGCTGTAGCTGAGTAAAACGGCGACTACGTAAGTGAGAAACTCTCCTGGTGTATCGATCTTCTGGATGGGGCTCATTCAAGATCAACCCATGAGATAGATATTCCTCCATATCAGCTGGCTCTGTTTTAATGACTACACCACCAGGCACAATATCTTGATGTTCAAAAGTGCCTGGTTCAGTCTTCATACCCCCAACCTCCTCTGCCTTAAGCGAAGTCCTGATTGACCTTCGAGTTCTATAGGTGCAAGTCTGGCTAGTCTCTAATGTTGCAGAATATTTTAAAGAATGCTGATTGTTTTCCTTCGCAACGTGCTGTGTAAAATAGTCCCTAGAACGCAGTGATTGAAAAGGTCCAAATGAGTCCTCCTCTTTTTTAACAGGGACATCTATGCAGACTGCAGCTTTTGGCTCCTTAGGGCCTGTGATTACTTGTGCAGAAGCCTTCTCTTCTGACCCTCTGCTCTGGCTCCGTAATTTTATGTTTGTGAGCAAAGGTCTTGTGGGCTTTGATTTAAGTCTCTTTGGTACCTTGTTATTAGTCTGACTTTGTTTGGAAGGTGAGGTAGATGTATAAGCTCTTGAGAGAGACTGTCTATCATGAGTCCTGGTTTTATTCAGCCTTGTACTCGTCCTTTTCCTAGATGCTAGATGAAAAAAAAATAGAAAAATTAGAAAAACTCAGCTTTCTAAAGTTAAGTATTTTTAAACAAAGCCAGAGTGCATTGACTCATCATAACCCATTAATATGGTTGATCAAAGTCTTCTGTGGTGCTGTTCTTCTGAAAGTCTTGTACCACACTGTTACAGGTGAGCAAAACGGACAGCAGAATGTACACACTTATTGCAGCTCTTTTTTTTTTGCATCCAATCTTAATATAACAGTTCTGCTACTCAATACAAAAGCCTTTTGCTTTGTGTTTTGATGCAGTCACATTTTCAAACATATTTGATTGCTTCCTTATAATTCCTGCTATGTTTGTTCAAGGCATTAAGAATTAAGAAAGAAACTCACTCCTAATTACTTTTCAGAAAAGGTGTGGATGTGAATGTGTACGGCAAATATATTTATATGTATTTTTTTTGTACAAGACCGAAAGAAAATATTCCGAAAAAAGTATGATCAGTAATTCTTTGTCAGTTGGTCTTACATGAATGTATTTTTGGTGAATCCTGAGTGTCTGCATCTGTGTGAGAGCCAACAGAATGGCTGTCAGAGTTTTGACTTCCTTCTCCCAGCTTCTTCAACCTGTTCAGTCGCTTGTCAGTCTCCCTTAAGCCATATTTACTATTAATGAGGGGGACTGTCTCAAGGAGTCCTGTTTTTGATTTGAAAGCACCAGTGCCACGCCTGCAAACACGAGAACATTTTTACTTAGCAAAACACCACTAGACATGCATGTGTCAATGATCACAAAAGACAATTCCATACCTTTCACATGTGTAGCATTCACAAAATTCATTGTTTTCTCCAAAGAAGCCATCACCATAATAACATGATATCTCTTCTCCTGGTTCAATATCTCTAAGAACTTTGACACAAGCAGTGTCTCGACCCGTAGACACAAACTGAGGAAAAAAATAAATATTGTATATTCTATTTTTTTTTTAATATATTTTCACAGAATTTCACAAAAACCCTTATTTAATGCAAGCTTAAAATGTTGAAGACAACACAATTACCTTACAATTTGGCCGGCAATCTGAAAGGCAAAAGTCGACTATTAAAAAATTGGGAAATTACAGACACAAACGGTAGCTACCTCCAACTGAGACAATGCTTTTGTAAAATTTGTAACCATACCATGGTTAATAAAAGCAGCAGGTCCAAGCCACAGCTGAGCACAGTTTTTACGAGTGGAATACATGACACTGAAGTCATTTTCTCCATGGCGTAATAACATGTTCTCCTCACTAGCAGACAATTCCGCAATACAACCAACCAAGTATTCAATCTTATCATTCCTCTTCCTGTGGTGGCATAAAAATAAATGAAACATTTTAAATCAAACAAACTGGGTTATAGGGCTACACAGTGATACTTTAAGACAGCAGATTTCATAAATGAAACACATTACCATTCTTTTGTTGCAACTATTTTGGCTCCATTTTGCTCAGATGAATACCGGTTACAAGGTAATATTTCAAACCCACTGTCACTGTCAAACATGCGTAAATAAACAAACACCTGTAAGCAGCAAAAAGAAAAAAAAAAGTTAAGAAAAAAATCAATTTATTTATATTTACAACATGTAAATGTAAGTAAAGATGATTAAATTTGTTTTGTCAAAAGCATACGTGCTGTTTGAAAAGTTTCTCCTGGGCCTTGGTCTTGGGAAGAAAATGATTTCGGGAGAAGTCTCCTGATGTTAAGGCTCTAAAAGCCTGCTCCAGGTTGTTGTGTTTTTTAAAACTTTCTATAATTTCCTTCAGTTCCTCTTGTCTTCCTTTAAGTGGTCGAAACCTATGCACAATGAAAAAGAGAACATGAAAGCAGAGTTTGTTAATAAGCATCACTTAAAAAAGTATCAAAGTGATTATACAAGCCTAAACGTAAAAAAATATAAAGCTATACATTTGCAAAGTAGTTACCTGGAATTCATCTTGTGGGTTTGAAACCCAAGATAGGGATCAAGAATGAGCCCTGTGGTAAGGTCATCATTCTCACACAGTTCCTTGGCTGTCATTCCTGAGGATGGAACATGACGTCTCTCCACCTCCAATGGGTCAGCATTGAAACCTGTCACCAGTAAAACAATCAATGCATGTGTATTATTCATTATTTAGTAATCCTCTTCAGAAAGTAGATCTTTTGAGTGTATTACAACTGAAACCACTCACGGCGGCTGTGTCTCCTGCTGTTATTGGAGCTCTTGCTTGGACGCAGATGCTGAGTGCGAGTCTGGATTCCTGGCTGTTCGCTGTACCTGCTTCCATGTCGTCTGCCATTTACTACCATGTTCTTGGATTCTCCCAACCACTTCATACCCACAAACTTCCTGGGTTAGGTGCATTGATTCTAGGTGCTGAGGAGGCAATCAAATACACAAGAATTATTTTTTTACCTATTTGCAAAATGTATAAGATGGGCTTGCTTAATCGGGGTATTCTGTAATGCCACTCTGAAGCCGTACTCAATTGTATTATACATTATTTCAAAAATGTAAACAAAGCCATCCAGAATGACCAGGTGCTTTGCAAAAAAAAAAAAAAACGTACACAATGACCACAATTTTCTACCCAAACAAAAATATGATGAAGTGACTTAGTTAAATAAAAGAATAGACAAGAAAATATTTATTTTGATAGAACTTGCCCTTTAAATTCCTTGTGTATAGCCCAAAACCTAATGCATTTGAAATACTTCATAACAAACTATTCTTAAATTGGATCGACGCGCTAGATAAACAAACGTAGCGAATTCCTCTCACTTGTCACGAGCTCTCAATTGCTGAATATGAAGAGAAAAGCTTAATACAGAAACATATGACTTTAGTTTTATATAGTGCTCATGATAAATAATGTGTATTATGTGGTGCTGTTGAAGACTTTTTTCGTACATTAAATCACATTAAGCATTTACCTTATAACGGGGTTCTACTGGGAGACAAAATGCTTTACGTTGTGTTAGATTCGAGATTAGCCTTTTCTACTGTAAAGAGGACGCACAGACAGAGATTTGGTGTTCATGCGGTTTTTTTTAGTACATTATACTACATGAAGCTTTTTAAATACTCCAAAACAGCGTAACTCAAGGGCTGGCCTATTTTGAGTTTATTTAGCCTCATTCTACCGGCTAACAAAGTAAATTACAACTTAATAATGTTGTATTCTTCTTTTGGATGTCTCTTGTTAAACACGTGCCAATTATGTATCTGGTTTTCACTATATTATCCCCAGCATTTACGTATGTATGTGTTCATTTTAATTGTAACATTACACTCAGTAATTACTAACATTAGTACTTCTCCGATAGCCATTTATCTCAGGGTGCAGTTAACGTGAAAAACACAGCTCTATTTTATAAAGTCTTCAGGTGTATGAATACACTTTCTAATTCACAAGAGCAAAAAATGCCCTTATTTTTATCTAATATATATTAGGGTATTTAAACTCAAATGATGGTAAACTGAAATTGGCTTCGTATTCGAATACTCCATTCCACCTTAAATTGTGCCACTGTGACTATAGTCGCCGTACCATTTAAGGTGGATTCGAAAACGGGAATAAAAAGCCAACTTCAGCTTCATGGAAGGGAGTATACCGGCGAATAGCCTCCTTAGCTAACGTTAGCTGTCTGGCTAACTAACGACAAAATACCCAGAAAACGACTAGATACTCACTTAGTCATCGGCCCACATAGCGAACTTCATCTCCACAGTATCCACTCAGACTTAAAAACAAAAAGCAGAAAACGACGGGAGACATAAAGATAAACTTCTCTCCACTCAAAATTTATCATTAAAATCCAAGATGGCCGGAGTCTACCAAGAAGAACGGTTCAGAGCAACTGGCCTCAAAATATAAACCCACTCGCGTCTTTTCACTTTATCAGAAAAATTTTGATGCACAC
Organism: Hoplias malabaricus; assembly: GCF_029633855.1. Classification (NCBI taxonomy): domain Eukaryota; kingdom Metazoa; phylum Chordata; class Actinopteri; order Characiformes; family Erythrinidae; genus Hoplias; species Hoplias malabaricus. The sequence goes on along the minus strand of NC_089815.1, from coordinate 9,392,400 downwards.
TCCAATAACAGACCGTTCATAATACAAGAGGAATTGCACTCGCAAACGATTTAAATTCGAGATTCGACAATTCTTAAAGAACTAGTTTCCCTCGTCGGAGGAACACCAAAGTAGTCCCGTAACAACAAACCCAGTCCCTTTAAAACGTGTTGCCAGATTGGGATATTCCACCCGTGAAAGTGTAGAATGAATGCATTTGAACAGTATAATTTTATCTTACGAAATCTGCATTGATTCTCATAATTCACATTAGGCATGTTAGGTGTAAATCAGAAAATGTTATTTCATAATCATTTAGGATTACACGTTTCCCGGAAAAGGACTAAGTATAGTCCTGGAGGGTATTCAACAAAGCAGCATTTCTCAGTTTAGCCAAATAACTCAAGCCCAAATTCAAGTCTGTTCAACAGATAAAGAACTGAGGGACCTATTGGTCAATCCTCAACTATGGGCCTGAGCTATATGGCTAACTCAAAGAAAATGGGATATTCCACAAAGCAGGACTTATGAGTTATCTAGCCTGAAGTCAAGCATGTCAAATGGGCAAAGAGTTGAGGTACATTTTTACTGTACAGTCTTGACATCTGGGCTAGATTAAATCTAGCTAACTCATTAACAATGCTTTGTGGACCACTTTTTCCTTTCAACATAAACTGTTCAGAATGCTATAGTACAGAACTATATCTAATCACCGTTAAGGAAACTAATTGTCAGGCTAATTATTAATAAACCTGTTCCTAAATCAAAATTATCCTTTTGCTCAGAAATAATAATTTCAAGCTAGACTTGGAGCAGAGAAAACATAACTGTGTATCATTAGGACAGGAGTTGGGAAACACTATGCTGCTTCTGTTTAAAGGAGAGAAAATAAATTATTATTGAAAAGTACAACTCGCTTGAAATGAAGAAAGCTACTATTTTGTAGTCCCTGAATTAAACAGTTTATGTTCCACAGCATCACATAGGGAAGGTCATGCTTAAAATAGTTTTATTACAGAATCTTGGAAAAAAACTTTGGAAAAAAATGCCTAATTGCTCCGTTATGTGTTTCTCACTGTATTGTTGGTTTTCACATTATTGTCCTGTTATATATGACAGAAAAATAAAAATAACAAAATAAGAAAACTACGTAGAGTCTCTGATCAGGCACAGATATTTCTCTCAGAAGAATTTTATAGTATTTGTTGGCATTTAAAATATCAAATTACCCCATGAAATTTGGCGCAAGATAACTGACTAAAGAGTTTTCCTTTATTGAAAATTGACTCATGAGATAGAGAAGAAAAGACACTGCAATGCACATTCATCATAACACACAGAAATAACTTCACATCTGCACATCACAAAACAAAAGTTCATCACAAAGCAGAGAATGCAGAGGAATATTACATTAAAATAACATTATAATAGACTCTATTGAGAAAATCAATTCTACAGTGTTTTTCACAAAACCGATTAAGTGATACAAAATTAAGAAATACTGACTGGAACTTCCTTTTAGGCTTAAGTTGCAAAGAAATATATTTGGGTTTTTGTGATGAAATTGTAATTCAAATGTAGATAAGTGTATAATTGTCAAAAATGTCTAAGGCAGAAAAAGCCTTATAACATTGCTCCTGAATTCTCACATACAAATCATGATGTGTATGTCGTAAATAGCACCTGTGAAGAGAAGTACATTATCAACCACAACGACATGATTCATCACTATTGTTCTAGCAATGTGGCAGTTCAGCGTAATTATAAACTTTTAATGTCACATAAGCAATTCATACTTTCACATGTAAATGCACGTCTGTTTAAAAATACCCAGTCTGATTCTGAAGCAATTAACATGGACCTTGATTATGGGATGTTTGGAGCTAAATATTCAGATATTTAGACAGGCATAGTTTTAGTTCAGTAAGTATCCTATTAAAGATAATCAAAGTAGAAGTTTAGGAAAAGTGCAGGATTCCATAGCATACAACATGCAATTTCATTTTACTAGCATTTAAGTCCATTCAAGACTATGAAGTGCACATAAAAAGCATCAATCTAGGGAAATAACACACCAGTACAATTTTTTGTAATCAATTATGTCACACATTTTCACACTTGAGCAACATTTACTGTTAATAATGTAAATAGAGTAAAATGGCAGACTGCCGGGGGATATACAATATAGATGACAATCACTGGGGAAGCTGAGATTGAACTGTGTCTTTACCTGTCCAATATACAGTACTCTTCAGATGTTTGGAATCACTTGCCATATTATATTTGGTTTCAAATACATATGTGTAATTACATATTTGATAACATGTAAAATGTACATTTACAATGACCAATTATACAGCAATTTGAATATTTGTTTTTTTCCCACAATTTCAAGTGATTTGGGAACAACACAATAATGAAAGTATCTAAGTAAGATGTGTTTTTTTTCTTCAGCACAGTATATTCTCCATTTAACTGCACACATAGTTATAACTCTTAGTTATTACAGAAACACGTACAGCTGTTAATTCTCAATACAATGTTTCTAGCTTCCTATTTAAAACTTTTGAATTTGCACAGGCCATGCATATTTGAATTATTGTATATATTTATCTTTATATAATCTGCCTTTTGTATGACTAAATATAATAACCCACATTCTTCTGAAAAATAGTGTTAATTTAACTATTAGATTTCATTTGCATATTAATATTATATATATATATATATATACACAATCACAATGAACACAGATGAAGATACAGTTCTGGATCAGATATACACTACATTTTGTAAGGCATGTGATGGAGCACCAGTTATTAATACAATCCCAAGTAAAGGCTGGTAGCTGGATAACTCAGGTACAGTTGTGTAAGATTTAGCTTATAAATCACAGTCTAAAAAGACACAAGTTTACAAATCAGATTTGAGATTTTGGGATTTCAACAGTGTGAACCAGAAACTGTGAGCAGTCATTATAGAATTCAGAATTAGATTCTCACTTTCATCTTAGAAACCAATTCACTCTGTGAGTTTCAACGCTTTTTGAACAAAAAAGTTGAAGTTTCTTTAGCTTTATTGCCTGAGATATGTCCTATTATCTATTGACTTGTGTCACCAGTCATACTGAAGTAGTGGTCTTGTGAGGCATCTAAAAACAGATTCTTATTATTTTTTTCTTATTATTTTATCATCAGTAACAGATGCATCAGTAACCAATATTTATGAAATCAGAAGCAATGAGAAATCAGATCATTTTTGTAAGGAAATAACTTTAATACATCCAATAGTTATCAACATCCACTGGGCAAATTAAAAATGAGACACTGGCTCTAACTCCATTACTCTTCAATGTATTAACATTTAAATTATATTTTAAATATTTAGTTTAACTGAGACTTTCCAACTAACTTAAAACCGAGCCTTTTTATGTGTGAGGAATATTGTTGGTGGAGGAATTAAGGAACAATGATGTATCCTACTTGAATCCACGGTTGTGATTCCCTTGACCATGACACCTAACCCCTAAATGTTACTTGGGTCCCTATAGTGGCTACCTGCTACTCTTGGTATGTTCACTGCCTCAGTTGGGTTAAATGCAAAAGTCAAATTTCATTGCGCTGTTGTACAATGACTATAAAGCATTAATTTTATTTAAATTAATTTAATTTTGATGGTTTTCTAGTTTTTATTCAACTTTCAAACACAGTAATCATACTGGGCATCGTATTATATCTCACATCAGACTTCGTTAGTTCACACTCTTAAAGTTTTACTACATGCTCCATGGAACCTTGCAGAAAATCTCCTATGTAGAGCACCAGTGGAAATGTGTGTGTTAGTCACAGTAGATCAGTTGTCTGCTAAGCATTTGCTGTGCTGCTTTTCTTTTTTGTTGTAGAAAATGCAGCTAGAAGAATATTACAACATGTGAAAGAGGAAAGAGAGACAAAGTAGGGAAACATAACCACATGTAAGTGCAGAAGAAAAAGCCTTGAGACAAATAATGAGGCATCATACACACTCACAATATACCACAATCTGCTAAGAGTAGGGCATGTATAATAATAAATGGTCAAAGACCTGGTTACGGTATACAAATGGGTGGACTCAATGGGTTTTACACTTCCAGCATGAGACTCAACGAGAGGCAAATGCCAGGCTCTGAATGCACTTTCTTGTTACAATTGTAGATTCTCAACTGTTGTTGGTAAATATGTACATGGAAAATATCAGATATTGGCATTGGTCCACATTTCCCATACTTGAGTTTCCTCAATAAACTTGTACGTAAAGCAGAGGTTTCAAAACAGTTACAAAATTTGCATCATAACACAGGACTCTAGAATGAGACATGATACCTTCATTTTATGCTACTGATTACATGTCTAATTCTTCAGTATTACTGATGAGGCGATGAAGAAAGGCCAAAGAATTAACTCTTTAAAACCTGTATGTTTTCCATTATTACAGAAACCATTTGTTACTGCATTTTTGGCATTAGCTCTAACATGGTCTCACTTTCTCATATGAAATATCAACCGCAGTGAAATTATGTAAATAAATATGTCAAATGTAATACTGGTTAATATTAAAATATTTTACCTCTGTAAATCCTAATATGGCATTTATGTAGGTAGCAGCTCTATTGTATGCACAGAAAACAAAAGTATAGAACTGTGAAATAGTTATATAAATGTCCTTTTATCTGAGCTGTTAGTTATGACATTGAGTCTTATAAACATCACTACCTGTCAAAATCATATTACTTCATATCATGGGAATATCCAATGCAACAATTTTAGAAGAATTACAATTAAATTCATTGTTAATTGATGTTTGCATAGTTATAAATGCTTGACCAGTCAGTAGAGGCTTTCCTGCCCAATGCCTGCAAAGTTAGAATAAACACTACTTTATTGCTGTGAAAGAAGGCTGTTGGTAATGATGACACTCCATATTATTAATGTATGGAATAACATTGCCTGTCATTCTTTTACCTTCCACTCTCTCTCACAGGTGATTTCACAAACTGTTTTTTTTGTCTACTCCGGTTTGAATGAACAGTATACAGACTGGAAGTGCACAACCCAATCCTGCCTGAAAAGTCTAAGAAAGGGGCATGGTGATCCAACAGTGTAGAAGTTTTAGTCAAAACATGTATAAGTGCAGCATTACACAAAATGGTTGCAGTAAATTATGTTCAATATCAAACATTATTTACACGTATGGCAAACATCCCTCCTCCCCGGAACAGAAAAAAAAACATACACGCATACATACACGCCATTATATTAAGAGAACTCTGCCACTTCTATGAAAGGTCTTCCATTACTTGGTGAACTGCAAGAAAACAAAGAGTAAGGAAAATTTGCATTTAATGATAAAGCCACACTTCAGTGTTATAGGCAATTCAATTTACGATCATCACACCTTCATCAAGCTGTTCCTGATGCATCAGTGACTTTGTTCTCCCCCTCAAACTCCTCCACACCTGCCTGAGTCATGAGGTCAGAGATGTTCTTCTCCAGGTCATCAATCCGCGTACTCATCTCATCAAGTGTACTGGTTAAGGACAATCTTATCTATCAAATATTATTTATTTGGTCTATTACTTTACAGGCCAAATAGTAAAACTCATGTGCTTTTACAGCGTCAATGTAGGCTTACATACTAACATTTCTTTGTGTTACTAGTACTGGCCCACAATTTTCATATTTGGGTATACCTACCTCAAGATGCACCCCATCTCCTACAAGCTCCAGTCTGATGCTAGCTAACGTATGTGAGTTAGTGTCGGTGTTCTCCTCCAAGTGTGTTGTTGTAGCTTTAATGTCACTGCATGTGGTGGTTCTTCGTTTTGTTTTAATAGGATGAACAACTGCTACCTTCTGTTTTATTATCTAACATATGCCTATGCTGGCTAGCAACGTGCTGAGTGAAAGAGGGAGGGCCATCCTACACACCTTGGGAGAGGGAGGCAAATTATGAATGATCAACTCCTAGCTTCAAATGTGTATATAATTGTTTAAAATAACTTTTTAGAAGAGTTAGTAAATAGTATCAGAGCCCTGACTTCCTTTGGTGGCTCTGCCCCAGCTCTCTGAACAAAACACACAAGGTGAGTAGTAAGTCCAGGTAGGATATTCCTTCCGATAATCTGGTCTGACATGGTCTGGAACTTGTCCTGCATCTGCTGCAGTAAGGTCTGGACCTAGGAAAAAACAGAAAGAAACAAAGAAAGAAAGGTCTGAATGCCATTTTCAGAATACGGCAGTGTAAGGCATCCTAACACGGGGTTTCTATAATTCATGCAGAGCGTCCACGTAAGTCTCAACTGAGTGGGAGTTTGGGGTCGTTACTGCCTCCCCGCAGCAGAGGGGAGATAAAAGCAGTTTAAAGTCATGCCTCGCGCCTACGCGCGTTGAAACCATGGCAACGAGGTATTTTGAGCGAGTAAACTGAAGCCAGTCAATTTTAAAATGAAACAAACTCCATGGCAACTGGAATTTAAATAATGGTAACTAAGGAACAGGTTCGCACTTCCAAACAAAGGTTTCCTCGGCAACGTGATCTAATTTCTGACCTAGCTTCCATCAATGAACAGTTGGTTCTGATAAGAACGGCAGCCAGAAGTGAGGACACTTCCACACAGTTTAACCAGAGCAAGAACATCAACTACAACCCGCCGAGAGCTGAGATCTTCTTATTTACCCACCACTGTACATGGGGTTCTTGCTGAAATCTAGCAAATACGTTCACCCATCTTCGGAAACCATAAAAACAATGGACTCCCCTTAGATGCAGATGTCTTGACAGCTTGTGTGTCCAGCTATGGTAACGTTAACAATTCAACAGCATCACGACAAACTAATACTCACCACAACCGTGAGATCCTGAGTTGATTTGGGGTCCGTGTCAGACATGGCTTCAACGAGGATTTTCGGGATACTGCTGTGCACTGTGACTGTTCGCGAGAACTTGGAGCTAATTCTGAGCCTCCGCTTCGCAGACGACTGCCCACACAGGCTAGCGTACTGTACTTGACAGCACCAGGATCTGGGTGTTCATTCACATCTCTTAATCACACTGCCATCTAACGGAATGGAGGAAATATTAATTCTGTGCTAGCTCAGCACAATTCTGTTTTATGGAACAGATCCAAGTCCTGAACCTCATTGTATGTATACACTATAAGCGAGACAAACAAACAAACGAACAAACAAAACAAACAAACAAATAAATAAACACGTTTAGTTGAGTGGAGTGTATTTCCTTACAATTTTTTCTTTCATTAATTGATGCTACAGGTAGCGCTGCTACGACAAAGATCCAGGATTTTGAGTTCATGAATTCAAGGCAATAACTGTGAACTTATTGTTTTCTCCCCGTATCGGCATATAGTAAGCGTGGTGCTTGTATAAATGATATATAATCATTAAATACAAACAAATAAAAATATAAATCAGAAGAAATATAAGATTTTTTTCTATGAAGTAGTAGGTGTGAGTGAGTTTGAAGAGTGTTTTGTTCAGATTCTCCTTGATTACATGAATTTGTTAAATCAACAGCACACATTATTTAAAGTAATTATTAATTAACCACTAAAACTATGTATTGAATGATATCCTCAAATAATATGGACTGCCACGGGGAGAGATTTGGAAAAAGTTAAACCAACACATTCACACAGAAAATCACACTTAACAAATAATGTTATTTGTTTTATTCTATTGTTCAGTGTTATTTGTTGTTTGCTTTTTAGCAAATAAAAAATTACTACCCAGATAAATAACTTTTTAAATCTCAATCTCTGAAGCCTAAAATTAAATCATAATTATAGTCCAAATTTTGCTACCTTACGACCAACAGTGTGTGGTATTTGCTGGTCTGTATCAGGACCAGAACATCTCAGCATCTCAGGTTTAGGCAACTAAATTCAAATAAAATGATTTAAACCCTGGTGCTGCATTCTGTGTCAGACTATTGTCATCTGCTGGACGCCATCTATGTCAGGCACTGTGGAGCCCAAAAAGGCAAGAGTGGGAGGCTTTGTCAAGATGGGTTTTAATCCAAAGAGACTTGTGCAAAATCCGATAGCGTATGAACACATTTATACTGTAACTGGAGTTCAGCACATATGTATCTAAACCTATTTACCTAATCGTATTCTTCTAAACAATATATCAATCACAGAAGAAAAGCTTACTACACTGCACAATATGATGCCTTAAATTTATAAACATGTTTATTATAATATTTTACTGGAGAAAACACTAACATTTTGATGTAGTGCAAGGAATGTGTATTCCAATAAATTCCATTGAAATGCAGTTTGCTTTGATTGAAGTCTTATAATAAACAAATAAATAAATAAATAAATATGGGCATTCGTTTACATTCGAAAAAGTCCTTATGTGATTACATATTTTAATCCGATTGGCTGCTGAGTGAAGCGTTTCCTTCCTGAGTTCTGCAATTTGATTGGCTCCCCAGCGGAGCGGGGTCTGGGGCGCTGCAGTTGAAACCTTCTCGGCTTTTTACAAGTGTATGATAGCACAATAGAAATTTAAAAATATATATATCATCAGGACAACGTTAAGTAACGTTATGAGTAACTCTACGAAAACAACAAACCCATTTTGCTTGTTGTTTAAAGTGGTATTAACCACTTTATTATTAAGTGAGGGCTAGAAATACCTACATTTCTCCTGAGGTAAATAATCAATAAATTACTCATAGTGGGTGTTCTCCGAGCTACTGTACGATGGTGTCTCGGTGTGGAGTTAGAATCCAAGGGGGAAATAGCCCCGTTACGTTTAGCCAAAAATACAAAATGAAAACAGAATTGGCGAACAGGGCTTTTAGCGATTAGTGGGACTTTTGTCGTTGGTAGTGTGATGTCATAGGTCAAATGACGTTGGTAAGATGGCGGATGTAGTGCGTCCGAGGTTGCGTGGATACTGTACACTCGCGTACTGAAAGAGCGTGCTGCTAACAGTCAGGCAGCGCGTATTGGATCCAGTTCAGTACGTACTGTTCAAGTACGTGATTTCGGACGCAGCCTTGGTGTCTGCTCCAAGATTCGCCATGCCACGTTTGACTGATTTGGATAGGGCCCGTGCAATAGGGCAGCTTCAAGCTGGTGTTCCGCAAAACCAACTTGCGGCATTATATGGAGTGAGCCCTAGTACCATCTCCAAATTGAAAGCCAAGTATCATATAACAGGGAATGTCAAAGACAGGCCGCGAAGTGGGCGTCCAAAAAAAACGACACCCCAAGAAGATCGTTTCCTCACACTGTCAGCACTTAGGTACCGTAGGCTGTCTTCTATAGATTTGCAGTCAAGGTTTGCAGGACGATATGGCCGACGGCTCTCTGCTCAGACAATTCGGAACAGACTGCACGCAGCCAATTTCCGGTCTCATAGGACTGCCAGGAGGCCTGCCATGACCGCCCTTCACCGCCAGGCCCGTTTGCGCTGGTGTCGGCAACACATGCACTGGAACTTGAACATGTGGAGGAACGTTATGTTCAGCGATGAGTCCAGATTCTGCCTAAGGCAGTTGGATCGTAGGGTCAAAATGTGGAGAAGACATGGAGAACACTATGCTGATTGCTGCACCGATAGAGCAACATCTTTTGGGGGAGACAGTGTGATGGTGTGGGGTGGCATCTCCCTCACTGGAAAAACGAGGCTTGTCATCATTGGAGGCAAACTCAATGCAGAGAGATATCGTGATGAAATTCTGCAACCAGTGGCAATCCCATATCTCCACAGTCTGGGGCCGAACTCTATCCTCCAAGATGAAAACTCTCGCTCCCACAGAGCGGGTTTTATCAGAGACTACCTCCAGAATTTGGGAGTGGAGAGGATGGAATGGCCTGCCAGCAGTCCTGACCTCAACCCCATTAAACACTTGTGGGTTCAGCTTGGGCGTGCTGTTCGTGCCAAAGTGACCAACACAACCACGCTGGCTGACTTGCGGCAAATGCTGGTTGAAGAATGGGATGCCATCCCACAGCAGTGTGTGACCAGGCTGGTCTCCAGCATGAGGAGGAGGTGCCAGGCTGTTGTGGCTGTGTATGGTTCTTCCACACGCTACTGAGGCTCCTGTTTGTTAAATTAATAAATAGTTAAATTGCAGATATGTTTTGTTTCTTCACACTTCAATCATCCAATCCACCAATCACCAAACGAGTCAATGGCAGAATAAGCTGTTTGGCTTTGGCAGAGAGGATTTGGCAAATTTTTCATTGACGCAACCCACATACTCAGTCCTGCTGCTTATCCCACAAATGCATGTTTCTTAAAAATGTGGCTCCATTTAAAAGGGAAATAAACAGGCTTTCCAACTGTATAAGATTTATTGCCAAGAAGCATTGTTACAACAAAGCAATAATCTTCCAAACACACATTTCCTTACTTTTTGTGTGTATAAGCTTTGTGTGCTAATTGTAGGGCAGATTAGGGGAATGTTGCAAATACAAATGCATTAATGTAGAGTATGTGTTATACTAATATTAACACTATTTTAGACAACAGTCTGTATTTCTATATACTACACTAAATTTACCAGAATAATTATGGACAGTTTTACAAGCAAAACTTTTGTAATGCCAGCTGGTTGTACTGTACCAAAATTAACACTGAGCACTAAATTCGTGAGATTAATTGCAGGTCACCACTAGTAAGAATCTCCACTAGGGGACACCCCAAGACCTCTGCCACAATTCAGACCCAGCAGTGACTTGAATTTTATTTTCCCCTCGTAACATTTTAATTGTTTTGTGACTTATTTTTATTATATGAGTGGCCCATTTACAAATTTTTACATAAACACGTAACTATATATACATGGACATTATCCTGCTCTTATGATTGCACAAGCTATTTTTTCCAGTGGCTTTAAATCTGATTTATGTAAATGATCCATGTTCTGTTTGACCTGTATTGTGGATTGTATAACAAGCAGCACAGTCTGAAATTCTCCCTGCAACTTTAATGTGAGTAGGTGGAGGTAAACTGCTCTAGGGTTGTACACACAATCAGCCATAATATTATGACCAGCTTCTTGTTTGTAAACTTACTGTACATCCTCTCAGCTCCAGTGTAGTTCTACAATAACAGACTGTAGTGAATCTGTGTAGCGTTTTAGCCCTTTACCATATTCTTTAATGGTCGTAACCCCCGGAGAACCACACAGCAGGTATGATTTGGGTGGTGGATGCAATGACACTGCAATGCTGCTGGAGTGTGTGCCACTGGAGGAGGTGAGCATAATGTTATGGCTGATCAGTGCATGTAATATGCTTTATTCATGACATCACAAAAACAATGTCAACAAAAAAATGTGTATGATAGTTTCTTACTGTATAGCGAGTGAATGAACTGTAGTGTGTGTAATGTTATTTTCAGAAAAATGAACAGTGTCTACACCAAACCCTTACATTTCAAAAATGTTCATAGTTTTACAACATTCACTCTTGGATGAATGAGTAAAGAAGTCTAATGCAGACTTTTTGAACATTCAGCAAACTGCACACAAATATTATAAATTAAAATGTGCTCAAAACATTGTGAATCGTGTTATTAACACTATAAAACGAATCCCTGTCAATTTGCAGGGCAGGATTTTTAAGCTGAGGGTTAGCAGTGTTACTAACTAATTTATTAATTTATTTTATTTTATTCATTCTGCAGGCAGCAACTGAGCCGCTGAGTAGTAAAAAAAAAATACACACACACAAAACACACTTCCCTATTTCCATGGCATAGCCATAATTTGACAGTTTGAAGGGATTTGGCAAATGGTTATGTGAAGGGGGGGGGGGGGGGGGGACACATTAAAATCTTTACAGACAGCAGCCCAAAGCAGGTCTTGACCCCAGGACCCCGAGAGCCTGGAGCTGCATGGAACACTACCAGCAGCTAGACAGGGCCTTTCCGGAAATACACCTGAAAAACAAAATCAAAGCTTTTATGATTCTGGTAATGACATGAAGACATAAAATATATAGATTTAGAGAAGATATTTGATAATGCCTATAAAGAAAAAACAAGACCCCTGATTGATGAGTTACTGAAAATAACATATGATACCCTGAACTCTTCTTAACTCTAGTCAAAAATCTCTGTCAAAAATAAAAAATATTGAAGAAGAGTTAACTGCAGTAACACTTGTAAATGAACTCAGAACCCAGCAGTGTATAAACAGTGTTAGTAAAATTCTAAAATGAAAGGTGCAAAATTGTCAGTGTGCCCTCAGCAGCAACACAAACTGAAACTGAAATGTAATTTGGGCCTGCTGAAGAATTGGGAACATTCTTGACAAGTTTATGTACGTTAAACTTAAATGAGTAATCAGCTGTGTTCTCCAATGATTATTGTTCACGTTAGGAAACAGTTATTATATGGCTCAGATGTATTTAAGATGCTGTACTTCCTTTAATTACTTGAATGCTGCCTTCAAGTCCTTCTTTGAGGTTTCTTCTTACAAGTTCAGAGGTCGTTATTACAACATGATACACATTCAGTTGGTGTGGTCAGATGGTCTGAAAAAAAAAGCTGACAAGAGAAATTTGTTTTGTGATTGGCTGGGGCTGGAAATGATTGACAGATCTTCACCTCATTGATCCCAAGCACTGCTGTACCCCCCACCCCCTGTTTTTGTTGTTGACATGCCATCAAAGTGCAAAGTCAGGGCTTATATATATATATATATGTATATATATATATGAAAAAAAACAGTATCTTGCTTGTAAATACGAAAAAGTGGTGGCATTCAAGCACGCTCATCTCCGTATGTCTCACGGTACTTGCATGCAACATACATTTCAAACCTGGCTGCTATATAAGGGAGACCATCATCGAGCATAAACAAGGAATTCAGGAAGGTTACACTTTATAGAAAAAAGGCAAAATGTTAATAATTCTAAATCTTGTTTATTTGTTTGGAAATACAAAAGTGGTAACTATGACGTACAGCTTTTTCAAGTAAACATAACTGAGCAAACCGAGCTCGTTATTCGCTGGAACTGTAGTAGATCAATAAACCAGCGATAAAGCTTATGTCAAAAGCCGGAGATCTCCAGAGGACTTTCCCACAGAGCTCTGACGATTCTGCAGACTGTTAAACAAGTCTAAGTGTACTTGTCGTGCATTATGTAGTAGCCTCTCCGTTCCTCATGGTTTACAGATCTGTGAATCACAACTCTAGCGCTCTGGCGTCATCGGCAAGCGCCGCTGGGGTTTCGGCCGCTGGCCTCGGATCCACAGCCCCGATTTCACCAGGCGTTTCATCATTAACGGAGTCTCGGAAAAACATGCAATAGCAGCACGGGCCACGCGATGACATGCGAGGGTGAGTCCGCCAGGGGAAAACAGCTAGAAACTATAGCGGTGCCGTGGCTCTGCGTGTTTCAGAGGCGGGGAGCCGTGTTAGCGGCGGGTGGCTAAAGGTAGAGCTAGCGGGAATGTCCTCGTTAACGTGCTAGAATGATAGAAGTTCGCTATTTTGGTTAGTTATGGTTCATTTTTTGCACATCACTTGTGAATGTTCTCCTTGTGTTTCCGTGTGTTTCTGGTCGGTGTGTGACACTGGTGTATTTGTATTTATTTATTTTGAGCGCCTGAGGTTTCCTGTAGCTTGCCATTTTGCTAACATTAACTAGCTCCGTCTCAGGGCTTAATGATGTCAAAGCCCCTCTCAGAAACTCGGCTCCCTTTAAGGGCTCTTCTTCTTTGATTCTGTCGCTTTTAACGGACTTTTACATAACTTATACCATATAATTTACAATCTACAAAACGGTTTAAAACGGGAAATTCCTCTCACAGAGTAAAACTGACTGAATGTTGTGTCCTTACCTGCATTTTCCTCATTCATCATTATAAACACAGAGCCGGTGTTATTTAAAATAATCTCATATTATTTTGGAATTGTTTCTGACAAACATTATTATGCTCTGCATATGTTCAATACACACTTTAATGCTTGCTCATGTAGTGATATTAAGCCCCTCATTCTTTCGTTCTGCTGACTCCTAAAAACGCACCCCTTTTCATCAATATCAAAAATTTTAGAAGTTGTTATTAAAAACCATAATGCCTTTAAATGTTTTAGATGTAACTTCACACTTCTGCTTTCATTCAGTGCGCGCAGATCTATGAATATGCAATTAGTCTTAGCCTCGGTCTCTATTTATCTGTCTGTCACTGGTCTGTAACTCACCTCGCATTTTGACAGAATTGGTTGCCGATGTCAGAAAACCTTGCTGTTTGTCTTTACCTGTGTGAGACTCTCTTTGGAGCGCTGAAGTATCAAAGTGCAAATGACCGGACACGACGTTTGTATGTGTTTCATATTTAAAAAAAAGAAATAAATGATAATAAAAAATGTAAATACAACTCACTAAAATAGAATAGCATTTTTGGAAGGGGGCAGTAAGACGCGTTTTTTGCTTGTAACAATTTTGGTAAACATTGCTTTATGATGGTGACCCCATCAAAAAAAGTGTAAATTAAGGTATGTATAAATATCTCATTCCAATGCCTTATTAAGAAACCCACTCACATTATTAAGTTGTTGGCAAAGCTTTATTTATTATCATGCACCTTCATGGGCATGGGTATTTTGCATATATAGCTTTAAAAAAATTAAAATAAAAATTGAAAGAAAAGAAACATGCATGTTTTGAGCTCAAAAATGTGAAAAGCACTTTTTTTTACATTCTCTAACCTGGTATTAACCTAAATTAAATCAGAAGTGTAAAGTTTCTGGGATCAAAATAAAAATTATTTTAAATTATTTTAAGATTATTTTAAAATACAAATACCACTTGACAGAATCAAGTATCCAAAGGTATCTTGAATACATTTAGATGTACCATTAGTACAACGCTTACAAGAAGTATAAATATTCTGAGTTGTTTATAGCCTTTATAAATTAAATTTTGTTTCTTAATGTCTTGCCTGGTTAAATAAATAAATCTACAGCATGCCTTATCTTAAGCCAGGGTAATACAACATAACTGGTAATGGTTTTCTAATTCCTTGTAATGATGATAGTAATTCTAAAAGCTTCTGTTTGGAGTCACTGGCACATTAACACTGTTAAAAGGCTCTGTTGCAACCTATGAAATATTTAATTTGAATCATTAATTCTTAACCCACTTATTGGATTTTGCTGTTGGGTAGTCTAGAATTAGTATTCAGTGTGTGTGTGTGTGTGTGTTCATGTTTAGGTAAAGTGATGGAAGAGGTCAGCGGGTGGTTCACAAAGCTAATACCAGTGGTGCTGCCTGTGTGGCTGTCAGGCCTTACCGCATCCACTCCTCACTAACATCACACATACATCATCAGTACCATCATGAAGCCAACCCACGAGCGCAACCAGGAGTGCCTCCCTCCAAAGAAACGGGACCTTCCCGTTAACAATGCAACCACCACTCCCACATCCAACAACAGCAGCAGCAGTACTAGTGCAGGAGGTAGTGGGGTTGCAGGAGGAGGATGTGGTGGCAGTGGAGGAGGAGAAGAACCGCCTTCCTCACAAAGCTCTGCAATTGGTGGAGATCCACAGGGTGGTGGAGGAAGTGGCGAATGGATGCGGACTCAGCCTGGCCTGCCCTATGGAGTCGATGGTTCTGACGGACTAGCAGGGCTACCAGTGGATCAGTACAGCATGCTCTACAAAGTAGCCCTCCCCTCTGTTAGTTATTCTCAAACTAACCTCCACCCTGTGCACATTTCTCCTGCTTACACAGTTCCATCCCCTCTCCTGCAGCATCCTGGCATCCCCTACCCTCCTCTTGGATACACGCCCATTCCTCACTCTTCCTTACAGTTTGTTAGCTCACATTATGCTGCTGCTGTTCCCTACGCAGTACCACCAGGTTTTGTTCCCAGCTCCTTGATTCCTCCCCAGTCTGCAATTCCCCAAACGCACCCAGTTTCCCACCTTGTCCCCTATCCATCAGTTATTCAGGAAAGCATGGTCTCATCGCCACCCCAACAGCAGGTGTCAAGCCATGCATATGCCAAAGTGGCAGCGCCCGGAGGTGTCCCGGTGGTGTTGTCCTCTGAGCAGGCCGCAAGTCAGCAGCAGCTCAGTGCAGTAGGGATGTTGCCGGCAGCAGAGCTTAGTCCAAGGGGTGTCCCTGTCTTTTATCATCCCTCTGGCAGTACCAGGGTGGTCCAACACCAGAGAGAGGAGCAGGAGAGGGAGGTCAATGGAGGGGAGAGGGATCACATTGGCAGGGAGACCCACCAAGACATGGTTTATGCAGTCAGGAATGCACGGCCATCTCAAGCAGCGCCTGGAGCAGCTGTGCTGGAGCCCCAGCAGGACAGGAGCCTGAAGAGCCGCAGGCAGGAAGGGAGAGCCTCGCCTGGTCACCGAAGCACACCAGACACTGACCTGGAGGTAAGGCAGTCCTGATTTATTTCTCTCTGAAATGCTTTTATCTTAAGATATTGTTTGTCATTGAAAAATAAAAGATACTTTAGACCTTACGATTATTTTTCCATTAAAACTATTGTCTTGCTTTGTAATAAAATGTACCACTCTTAAAAATTGAAAATGTATGTCCATACAGTCAGCACAAAATTTTTAGTATAGAGTAGCATGTTAATATGCTACTTTTAAAAATTAAATTTACAGAAGCAAGCAGTTTTTCCTCCTGTCTTCAAAGACATATCTGTTTCTTAAGTTTGTTGCTGTTATGCAAATTTACTATTGACTCAGATGCATAGTCTTAGTCAGTTACATTGAGTCTTGCAGTTGGGTGAGTATATATTGGAAGAATCACCCACCATTTGAGTGAAAATTTTCACCACTAAAATTCCAATTTAGAAAGTAAGCATTAAGCATTGTCAAAACCCATTTGAATTTAGAATTAGTATTTTCCCTCAACTTCAAAACTAGTTAATGATTATCAGATGACAGTATTAATGAGGTACTCTTCATAATTGCTATCTAATTGATAGTTTTGGAATGATTTAACATCATTATCCAATATGGTCATGCATAACCAACAAATTTACCCTCTGTGGTAGTGCATGTGATGTGGTAAAAAAATGTGTGACTTGATGACATTGTTTTTGATAAAACAATCTGGTGTGCTGTAACAAATAATGTGCCCTAAGACACAGTCTAATGTTGAAACATTTTTAAAGGGTTTAATCTTTAACACTAGCAGTTATCGGTTTTAGCGCTGAAAATATCTCTAATAGCATTGCTATGTTTTTTTTTTTGTTTTTTTTTTTTTTTTTGTAGGATTAATTAATAAACAGAATATATGAGCTCTAGGCCAGGATTTTGAGTTTAGGATTCTTATGCTTAGAGTACTCCTACACTTATTTTGCCACATTTATTTATTTCAGCATTACACCATGTGTTGTACTCCACTTCCTTCCTTTATTAGCTGTAGTTTGGGTGTGTTAGTGATTGAGCAACACGCAGCCAGACTGCTACTTCTTAGAAATTGCCAGAGATTTCTTCTTTGATTTGCTGTGAGTACGGGCTGGTAAAGGGGAGTCGGATGTGACCAGGAAATACTTATGTTAGAGGGAAAAAAGATCATAAATCTGCTTAAAATATGTTTTTGTCAAAAAAAAAAGTTTATTTGGCACATTTATGTTCTACAATGCAAATTAAGTTTCTTTGATGAAAAACACTTCAATTATGCTAATAATAAGAGCTTGCTTTGCTATAGGTCCAGCAGGTAGTTGGGCGGTTGGCCTCACCAGTCCATGGGAATCGTAGAGAGACAACACATGGCCCATCCCAGAACTTGCAGAGGAACAGAGAGGTTCAGGAGGGCAGGACTGTATATGCCCCACATCCTGTCCAGCTAGATTCTAGAGCTCCCCCTCATCAGCAACAGGCAGTACAGCCTGGTCACGCTGTCATCTTGGCAAACGGGCAGCCAGTTCTTGTGCCCCTGGATTATCAACAGCATCAGCAGCAACAGCAGCACTACTCGGGGCAGCCTAATGATTCTGCAGCCTCTGTGACCTCTCCTGTGTCACATCAAAAAACCTCAGATGCTGCGACCACTCTGGCTATCACAGAGAGGTCAGTGATGGAGCTGCCTGCCCAGCAGCCTGCAGTTAGTTCTGTGGCAGCTCTACCACCTCCGCCACCACCACCACCCCTTGCACCAACTGGACCCTCACACTTCATGAAGGGGGCCATCATCCAGCTGGCTACCGGGGAGCTGAAGCGTGTGGAGGACTTGCAGACTCAGGACTTTGTTCGGAGTGCTGAGATGAGCGGAGGCTTGAAGATTGACTCCAGCATGGTGGTAGACATTCGAGCAAGCCAGCAAAGGCCAGGACTGGTGTCATTGCACTTCACTGTTGGAGAGCAGCAGAGCAAAGTGACCATCGATGTGCCCCCAGAACACCCTTTCTTTGTCTTTGGACAGGGATGGTCATCCTGCAGCCCTGAGCGTACAGCTCAACTGTACGGTCTAACTTGCCACCATTTGCAAGTGGGTGATGTTTGCGTATCCATCACTCTGCAGCAACAGTCTGCACCCCAACAGAAACTCCCCCCACCATCGCAGCAGCAGCAGACCATACATGCCAGGACTTCCACCAAAGCCAACTCCACATCAGGGCCAGCCTCCTCACAGCCCATGGGGCCTCCGGCACCTCAGCATGTTCGGCCTCATAGCCAGTTCAAGATTGAGCGAATGCAGAGGGAAAGGGAAAGGGAGAGGTCAGATAAGGAGGAGACCATGATGATAGGGGCTTCAGGACACAGTGACATCCCTCCTAGGCCGAACAGGACTTCAGTGGAGCACACACGGAGCCAGAGCAGTTACTATTTGCACACCGAGGGTCAGCACGCCCGAGCTGGGGTAGCGTTGGCAGCCTCTTCAGCGGGGGCATCCCAGAGGCGCTGGTCTGCCCCTGGCTTCCAAAGATACGCCATCAAGAGCGAGGAGGGGGGCAGAGCCCCGACTGCCAATCCAGGCTCCTCTCGCCCCTCTTTCATCCCTCAGGAGGTTAAACTGTCCATTGAGGGGCGCTCCAATGCCGGGAAGTAGCAACAGCCGTGGCAAGAGACACAATAGCGAGAGATTGTCGGTGGGAGGGAAGTGTCAAATAGTAAGAAGATATGAAAGAAGGAGCGGGAAAGAGAATGTAGCCTCAGAATGTTTTGAGATTTTGCACACATCAGAAGATTACATCCCTTTTTTCTTTTTAGTTTCTCCAGGCTTTACAGAGAGTGCTTGGTCTAGTTAGCCCCAGTTCACTGCCATCCGTAGGGATGGTTGGATTGAACATCTGCACTGACTTCTTTAGCTGGTAAATCATCTACCAAAGCCTTCAGAGTCTGTGTTCCTGTTTTGTGGATTAAATATCATTACGTTTTGCAATGATCACTTTTACGGAGACGTCTCACAGCTCTTTGAATAAATGTTTATTGAAGGAAGGTTCTGGGGAAAGATTGGGATGCAGCCATAGGATCTTTGCAATCCTGCCTGTTTTTTTTATCCCACATATATAGATATATAAAAATCTCTTAATTGATAGATTGTTTGGACTCCTACCTACAAGACACCTGAAGGCTTTCTCTCGTGTTGATAAATTCCCCTGTTGCTTTACTGAGCTCTTGCTTTGACTGAGACTTCAAAATGTCTTAACTGTTTGGGTTTTTGATTTGTTTTTAAATCTCTTTTTACAGTGCATGTCATTCTCATATGACAATGCTTTAGCCCTTGTCCCTGAATCTTGTCAGGGTGGCTGTGCTAAGGGGATGTCATTAGTAGTTTGGGAATGATGGGCTAATTTCTCTTCCTCAATCAACCAACCAACCAACAATCAATATCTAAGAATGGCCAAAAGATTAATTATGGCCCCAGTTGTATCACAGTCACGTTTACACTGTCCACAGTATCATGCTCTACCTGTGCCACGTTTTTGTGTGTGTGCGCGCTTGTGTGGCTTTTTTGTTTTGTTTTCATATGTTTCTTTTTTTTCTATGGTAGTGTTATGTTTTGAATCAGCATTCCGGTTTCACTTTGATTTCTCAGCATAAGTGAGTAGAAAACATCTACATTTCCCCACAGCGACCTGCCTAAGAAAAAAACACCTCTCTATAGTACCTCACGGCCAGAAATGTTCCTCAGTCTGGCTGTTGACTGTTTGTCATGTCTTTGTCCTGGAGACAGCGTCTGATGTCCGCCAAAGTCATCCCCAATATCCAAGCTAAGACCAAACATGGTGCAGGTTTTGGCTGTTGGCACATGCCCTGTTCTTGTGCAAATGCAGTGGTCAGTATAAAGCATGCAAGAGCAGACCTCCTGAAAATCCCTCAGCCAGCAGCATGGAGTTCCATCTGTTTGGCAAACCCTGCTCAGTTACCAAAATCAAAGCAATAGTCCTGATGGAGCACAAGGCTGGCTAAATTTCACCACTCAGTTTGTTGGGAGTTTGTATTCCTTCTTTGTCAAATTTAGAATTTAATGTATACAACAGCTGCAGTCTGTATGAAGAACCTTGACTCGCTTCTCTGTTTTTTTCCATGCCGATAAACCATGTTATTTTTACTGTCTAGACTTATATGTTTTTGTCCTAACCAATATTTTAACAGTTACTATGTAGGTTTTCAGTCATGTAGGTCATGTAGTTGACCTGAAAAAGATTTTCAGTTTGAGTTCAGTATGAACATTGTGTTCATAAGATGAAACTCAGTGGTGAAATGGATGTCCATTTTTACCACTGGTGGTGGTGTAGATCCCAGTTATCTAAGCACACCTCCTAGAGAGGCTTGATTTCAATTCTGTGCAGGAATTTTAATCCTCCTTTTTTTTCTTATTTTCTAGTACTTTTGTACTGTGTAGGATTCCATTTTTCTGTCCTTGGCAATATTACACTTGAGTGATTTCTCAAACCTTATGTCTTATAATTGCACATAGAGAAGTTTATAGTTGATTCACACTGACCTTTGTAATTGGAATTCAGTTTATCTTTTAGGGTTTTTTCTAATGAAGGGATAACTTTGTGTAGTATCAAAATAAGGTTTTCTTTTTGGGGAAGCTTGTGAGAAACTGACAGGTGTGGTAGACACTGTTTACAAATTAGCCAAGAGAAAATGCTGCAGTTTCATTTTACATACACTGATTTAGTTATTGAATAAATTCCAATGAATAAAATGAAGATTAAGTGCAATTAGACCAAGCTTTTTATTAAAATAGATTTATTTAAATAGGCATTCCAAATAAGAGCCAGACATTCCCATTATTGTAAATCATGAAAATTATGACATTTTCTCTTTGGTTCCAAATGTTATATATATATTTTTGCCCATTTGACAACTTAAGTCTGATCCTCAGTAGATGAAAACCATTGCTAGTTTTCCTCATATAAAATTGCCTACTTTAATTGTTTAGTTATGCCTTTGCAAAAAAAAACATAGTATCTTTTGGGCCAGGAAAGCATTTTAACTTTAATGGGTTTTTTTTTATTTTATGTTGTATTTTTCTGTTCAGTCTAATGAGCTTTAAATGGTTTTAAGGAAGAAAACATTTATTTAGGTTCATGGAAGTGGTTGAGGCTTTCTGTAGCTTTCACATCTGACCAATGATGATGCTGTTCTGCAGGTAGCATTAAGATCTACCACCCACTAATTAAATACTCAGTATAGATGGGCTAGTGGTTTGACTTGATAACAGTGATATTGAACAGACATAATAGTTACATGCTTTTCCCAAATTTTAACAAGATTCAAAATAACCCTTTTTTTTTAACGGTTTAAGAATGATCATTGACAGTGTCCCATGCTTTTGAAGCATATAGTCAGTTGTATTTCCTCGAGTGGTCTCATGTTTCACGTTAGTCAGCTGTGTGATGTAGATTTGACCTTTGGTGGTTTGTGCAGAGATGCATTCCGTGGCTTGATCAGAGCCTCACTTTTATGCTATTTATATGTCTGAGTTTCAGAATTAGTTCAGGTTCTCCCCTCTGTTTCCTTTCAATCTCCTGATGCTGCCTCAGTCTTCTTTGAGTGGATAGCCAGATAGGGGATGAGCTGTCCAAAGAGGTAGCAGTAGTTGGTGAAGGCTGGCTTAGACAGACAGCAATCTTGGTATTTCAAACCCCTGCAGGCAGGACTGATCTGCTATGAAACGTGACCAAATCTCATTCACATATGTTCAGTAGATTAGGTAGGTCGTTCTAATCAGTTGAACAGGTTTTTAATTTCAGTTTTTGAAGTATGACATTACATTGAGACAAGCAATACCCTTACACACAGAATACCTGAATAATGTACAGTTTCAGCATTTGCTATGCAGTATACTCTCAAACCTTGTTCATACAGCAGGGTCCTTGTTTACCCACTAAGCAATTGGTCATTTTCTTTGGTATTATACGCATTATTAGCTGATATAAACTCAGAGTTTATGCCCCTCGTGATGTCCCCACCAATGCAGCCATATTCTAATGAGACTCCTCAAGTAATTGTTGCATATACTCAGTACAGTGATCCACACGGTTAGTTACCTCCTTTTGTTACCAGTCAGCCGCATAAGTTGCTACTATGTCACTTGAATTGATTTCATGTTGTTCATTTTGTTGCTGAGTTACTGTATGTTGGAGTGTTTGAATCGGTGCCCTCACTGTTCCACGTCTTCTCAAATGCACTGCCTTATGGGCCGTCTCTGGTGACTCTGGCCTGTCAGCCTCAGAGCAATGACGGCCTGTGTGTGATGCTTTGAAAAAGGACCGAGCTTCGATCCTGTGCACTGTAACCGAGAAAAGTTGATGCTATGTTTGTGCCTTCCCCATTGTCTTGTCTTTTTACGTCTTCTGGTCTGTCCGGAGCCTAAATCTTTACTTCTAGTCTGTGTGCAATTCCTCTGGTCTGCTCTCACGTTTATTGTCATTCATTTGTAAAGTCACTTCCTTTTTGATGATACATCCCCACCCCCATTGGTGCTTACTCACGTCAGGCACACTCATTTTACCCATGAGCATTGTGGTGGCTTTCAAGCTTCTTGAGGATAGTTCAAGTCCTATATCATGCGATCACTAATACCTAATGTCTTGCCTGCACACTGATGCATTTAGCCTGTCCTTTGACCACAGCTTTCAGTGTGCATGCATTTAGCAGTATGTCCCCCCACTTTTTATATAGAAGTAGCTGCAAAATCAAACTCACCTAATCGCCAGCTATAATATCCTTGTCTTGCACTTATTCTCCCCCACTGGCAGGTTACGTAGTAACGTTTCCTCTCAATGTTGAATTATATGTGAAACCATGTTAAAACAATCATCCAAATCTTATGTATATGTTTGTGTAAATAAAAGATAAAGTAAGGTTTCTGTATTATCAAGCTTGTCAATAATGCCTTAAGATGTGTATCAGTCATTGTCCATAAAATGATACTTACGGGTGATTCACACTCTCCTCACTCTGGCTAATCATTTCATGCTGAGGCAGTGTCTCCATTGTCACCCATTTTGATTTGAGCAGAAAGCCGTAGCACACAGTTCTTCAAGTCGTCCCTGACTCTCCTCGGTAAAGTTTATAAAACTCTATGGCATTTCAGTTTGTTCATTAACAATTAGTTAGTGAAGTTGCACTCGCTGATTGTATGATGACCTGTTTGACTGGCCCACAGTGTGTATCTGTATCCTACACAATGTGAGCTCTTATATGAAGTGTACATTTTTTGAATGTTGTAGCTGATTAGTTTTGATCTCATCCAAAGGACAATGGCAAATTGAAGAACTTGCTCTGATTACTTGCTTTGTAGAAAGTAGATCCTCAGCTGGACCTCTCTGCAAAGCATTTACCTCTTAAACCTCATCATGGTTGGGGTTAGGACCGCTGTTAAGCATGAATCATGGGAAACGCGTGGCAGAAAATGTCTGCACGGAAACTCCCTGAGTATAGTTCTTTTGAAAGAAAGAAGAGTCTCCCCCGTGTGCATGTCAGGGTGGGTGATGCATGAGAGCAGGTCACTGGAGAGAACGTGTTGCATCACCTGTTCATTGTGTAGAGCAAACACTGCTGACTGTACACTAGGGCAATGGATGAATGTTCAAATTCTGAATCAGCGACATTACTATTGTTAGAAGTACTATCACTTGTCGGATTTTGTGACTTTTTATGAGGCTTTATAAT
Source organism: Hoplias malabaricus (assembly GCF_029633855.1). Lineage (NCBI taxonomy): Eukaryota > Metazoa > Chordata > Actinopteri > Characiformes > Erythrinidae > Hoplias > Hoplias malabaricus. The sequence goes on along the minus strand of NC_089815.1, from coordinate 9,368,277 downwards.
CTTTCCACAGTCCACATGTAGTGATACGTATTGGTTGTTTAGTGCAACCCAGACTGAACGTGGCATTGTTGCAGGCCAGAGTATGTAATAGAGATTGATATCAGGAGAAAGTTCTAACGGTTTAAATTTTTCAAAGTATTTTCAAGTTTGACCTTTTTGACTTTTTTGGCACTAAGTGACACTGCTTTTTCTGTGACGTGTGACCAGTTTTAAAAGAAACAGTGTCTTTCTTTAATGCATAAAAAATCTGCAAAATATATGCAATGATGTGTATGTAATATTCAATCCTCAAGTATAATCCAGGTTGTATGAACTTTGTATAGTGAGTTTTAATATTGTATGGCCGTACCAATATGTATTAATTCTTATCAGAAGCCTTAGAGTTGTCTACCCAAAGTGCTCCCTTAGACTACCCTACACCTACCTGAACTTTACAAAGCATTAATAACTATATTTTGTTGCGTTTTTATTTGTACCCTTTTTGAATAAAATAGATTTGTACTGTATATTTGTACCTCTCTGTGAACTACTTAGGGCTGTTTTTTTTCTTTTTTTTCTCTTTGTTTTGCTGTTTTAATTCTATGTATGGACACAAAGATATTGTATTTTTATTGTTACAGCTAACTTCTTGGAAACATTGCATTTATCATGTTTGTTAAGTAAACACAATATAATATATATATATATATATATAATATTAACAATGTGACTGGGCTCCTTTCCTTTTGTCTGTGTGTACTGAGCAACTCATGAACAAAGTTGCAGTCTGTGTAATGAAACTCTTATTTCCAGGTTTTCTGAAAGATAACTGATCAACCTTTTTCTCTAGTGTGTAGAAAAGTGTGTTCTTGGACCTGCCCTCCTCACACCCTTGAGCTGGATCAGGGACAAGTCAGTATTGTGTAGGCTTTGGAGTGCTTTACAGTTCTGTCTGGCTGTGAGGAAGAATAAAGGGCTCTTTGTCAGGAGTCCACGGTAGTCCATTTGTGAGCAGAGCGCTGTGTTTACTGAAGCAGCAAAACAGACAGACAGACTGTGAGCAGTTAGATCAACATTTATTCCACATTCTACTCCAGGTTTCATAATGATATTTTGATCTGTTAATCCAGTAACAGAGAATGGCTTTCTGAAAGGAGCACTCAGAAGTGTGACAAGATAAATACAGTGTTTTCTTTATCACTTCTATTCCGTCTCATTCGTTTTGGCCTTTGTAGACATTTGTAAACATAGTAAAAGAGAGTATCCTGATAGACTAACAAAAAAAAGGCAATTCATCATTAGGTCCCTCTCTTGTAGATTAATTAGAACAGAACTAAGCAGGCAAAGAGTAAAAGAACCCAAGCTCATAAAACATCTAGAACATGAAGCATACAACATGCAGGATTCAGCGAAAAACAGTCCCCATCAAGCGCAACAAAGCTGTGGACATTAACTCTTAATAAAACTTTTTCTTAATGCATAAAATGTCAACATGGCAATGCGTACTGTTGCTTCATGACTAATTAAACCGAATAATTTCTGAAACTAGACTGGGCTTTTAATTGCAAAACTCTAAAGAACAGAGTAGACGTGATGATTTGGGATCCATCCTTTATCCAAAATTGTTAAAAGATCAAAAGGAATCTAATCCTAGATCAGCCTTCTACTCTAAGATGTTTTTGTGAAGACCAGTCCTGAGTACAGAATGTCAACAGCAGAGTCCTATGAGGTCCTGCTCTTGTGCACAGGCCACTAAGATGCTGCCATTCCACGCAAGAAGATAAATATCATGGAACCTGTTGCATTAAATACAGTCTGCATTCCCTGAAGCATCAACATATACTTATTCAGTCATACGTTTAGAGCCAAATGCCAAAAAAGCTATAGTCCAGGGCTGACACTCATCTCATAGTAAGAGCACTGATGTGGATTCAGGTTGCTCCACTGTTTACATTGGTCTCCATCCCAAAAACATAATCTAGATCAGCACTCGCATTGTAAAATTCTTTGCAAAAACCTGTCCTGACTCTCTAGAATTGCCTGAGTTGTGTGGTCTGCTGCATTTGAGTCCATTTCATTTCACATAATCTGCATAGTAATAATAGAAAGTGTCAAATACAGTTGTTGAGAACATATTGTTGCATAGTGATTCAAGCCACGCATCAGAGCTGTATTCCCCTTTTTAAAAACATGTCTCATCTCCTTTGAAAACAAGTATGAATGGCTCAAATAAGGAACAAGTGTCCAGTATGTCATCACATTGCCATTTAAGTCCCATAGAGCTGATCTGTTTAAAGAGGTATTATTGAAGATAATGTGGAACAAAATATAATTTCATGGAAATCTTTGTAAACCTTAATGTTGAATGGCATGTTTGTCATGTCAACAATAAATAACTGGAATGAAATAATTAAAAAAAAAAAGCATACAGTAAATTACAATCTATAGTTTACCCTGTTTTCGAGAGGTACTAATGTGTAATGCACATCACTGAACTGATGCCACAAAACTGACCTAAGTGAAGCTCAGAGAACTGGGGTCTAAACTTGTGTAAAACTAGTTTAAACAGTACTTAATAAATACTGTACGTATGCTAAATTATTACAATTATATATCTACAGCATCTATAGTTTCCAATAAATTGCCTGTCTCATACAAATGTGCTCAATGCCTCAGACTGGAAAGATTCATAACTCATCCTCTTCTTTGACATACGCTATCAATGAGATTGTTTTCATCTTTCATGCAGTCTCTTTTTTTCTTTTTTTTTTTTACACAATAGTATATCTTAAAAACAGAAAATAAAAAATATCATACCTGTCTCAATATAAAACCATAACACAAAACAATTTTCCAGTGACAAAGGCAACATTTTCATTCATTTGTACACGCCTCAACTGTAAAGACTAGCGTCATGAGGTGCAGGGCCTCACTGGTATAAGAGAGGTAATGAACATATACAGTAGAGTAACAACAGCAGAGGAAGAGACTGAGTTGGTTGAGACTGATCAAGCGCACAAAAAACCCTTACTGATATCCCGGCTCATCTGAGGAATTTGCAGTGTAACTGATGTGCAAAACAAAAAAAGAGCAGGTCAATGTGACCGGTAATTGAAATGAGTGAGCAGGTGGGTCGCAGTGTTACGCTCTCATTATCAGTCTCAGGACTGATGGTCCTTGACCTCCGTGAGTGCATGGGCAAGTATGAACCCCTGTTGTTCTGTAGATGAGTATGGAGGTTTCAGGAGGTCTGGAGTGAACCACAAGCCAGAATAATTTAGTATGATCTGTAGTAGCATATAGAAGCAGTCAACATCTTTTCATGTCAGAGAGAACAATCCACAGTAACAATGTCTTCGACTGATAACAGTATTTAGAGCAATGTTCGAGTATGAGCAGAGAAAATATACCTAATAAACTGTGTTCAAATGTGAGTTGGCATAAATATATAGCCCATGTTTTGGCTAGAATGACCTCTGCAGAAGCCAGTGGTGTGGTTGGGCACTGAAAGGCCTGTGGTGAGGTAGTTGTATCCATGGATTGAGCTAGCCAGTGACTTGCTTAGGGAGGGAGTTGTAACTACGAGTAAACTCCAAACTTCAGACTGGCTATGTTTACATGCAACCTTATAATCCGTTACTAATGTCACATAAAGCTAAATCAGAATCAGTCTGAATAGTGTAAACAGTTTGATTCATCACAATGAAAAGGTTTATGCTTTAAACTTAAACTGAGCTGGTTTCCCAGATAGGGTTTAAACTTATTCCTGGACTATGTCCTTCTTTCAATGCAAAATCATTCAGAATGCTGTGTAATCCAGGACTAACCTTTTTCCTGTCTGGGAAACCATACCTAAGAGTTATAAATAGTTGATAGTTGTAGATCTCAAATACGTTTTCTTGAGCCTGTCATATTTTTAGAGTAAATAAAAATACCAGCACGCAGAGTGAATATTATTCTCACACTCAAGCTGAATCCCAGAAAGCTCCCTACTCCTTATATTTTGCACTGTGCAATTCATGAAACAGCTATTACAGAGAAAAAAAAGGTCAGCCAAATTGAGATTTAGACACTGGCTGGACCCATGCTGCTCTTTCTAGTGATAATATTTACAGGAAATGGTGCTCTACACATGTACATAATTTGGAGATTTCCACTGGATTGTTGAGTAGAGTGCGCATATAAATTACATCAGTTTAAATAGTTTAAATAAAACAGTCATAATCTACAGGCTGAATTAATTCAGACTTGAGAATATTTGCATGTAAACATCCATTGGCATAGGGCATCAATTGTCTGGAGTGTGGCTACAAGTCTCCCTCCCTTCACTGTAGTTCCTTGTGCAAATAGTAGAGGCCCTCCTTTACGGAAGTGTTTTACCGCAGTACAGAGAGCTAGTACTGTAATATGTAGACCCTGAAAACTAAACAAGAAAATTCTCCATATCACATGCTTGTTCATAATGCAGGAAAATGTAACATTCTTTACCCTGCAGTTAACTTTATAATCTTCTTATATAAATAAGTGTAGAATTCATTTTAATTACAGTCTTGGAAACCTTGGACAGTAATGCATTTGTAGCAGTCTCACACATGGAATGGTTTCCCTTGTTTTAAGAATAACAAGCAAACGTTGCCCCTGAAATTCAGAGAAGCCTACAAGTCCAGAAAAAGCGCTTGTCTAACTAGGGCAATTTCATAAACAGCCCGTTGTCCATGGATGAGACGGGCATGGGAAAAGGAAACTGGAACAGGTTCATGTCAGCAGTGAGAGCAGCCATGGCAGCTGGGTCGTGTTCGATTTGTGTGCGCAGTGATGGATCAATCTTCTCCAGCCGCCGTTTGAGTCGCTTGGCCTCCCTCTCACGTACTAGCCGTGCCTGCCTTTTCTCAGGTGTCTCATTGGCTCGCTTGAGTCGCATGGCCTCACGGTCTCGTTGCAGCCTTCGCGCCCGCTGCTCCTCTGTTTCTTGCATGCGCTGCATGCGCTTGGCCTCACGATCCCGCAGCCGCCGCAGCTCACGCTCCTCAGGTGTTTCGCATGCCCGCTTGGTCTTCTTGGCCACACGCTCACGCTCCAGTCGCTGGATCCGGGCTTCAACTGGCTCATTCCTGCGCCGGGCTGCCCACTTTCTCATGGAGGGTGACTGGCTGCCCACCAACTGCTGGTAAGCCATGCAGCTGTTGCATACAAGCAGCACCCCGGCTGGGTACACAGGCATAGGGCTTAGGAGATCAGGCAGAGGTGGGAGGCTGGGAGAGGGGCTTAGGGCATCTGGTAGGGAGGGCAGGGAAGGTCCTGAGGAGAGCAGGCTGCCTTGGAGTGAAGGTAATGTGGGGTTTGGACTGGGGACATGGTTGGGGTCATGATTAGGATCATGGTTGGAGCCATGACTGGGACCATGGTTGGGTCCTTGATTGGGACCATGGTTGGGTCCAAGATGGGCACCGTGGTTCAGGCCATGACTAGGACCATGGTTAGGAATGGGACCGGCAGACAAAGGCTGGGACATGGAGCAGGCTTGGTCTTCACTGCTGCTCTCTATGTCACTAGAATTAAGGAACTCTTTCAACTTTTCCCTACAGTACAGATAAAATATAGATCAAGACAGAGAGCAAAAGACACGTGTTTAGTAATCTTTTGTCAAGAATTCCTATGTAAACTAAAACTCTTTTTCCAGTCATATAGGAAGGACAAACATCAGAGAATTCTGAAGCTCATGGGCTCTATTCAATACCACTATCATGCAACATTCTTTGTGGAACTTAAAGTGTCTGGCACAAAGTGTTTACTCATATTACGCAGATTAACATTTATTAAAGGCTAAGTTTAGCACAACAGTACAATAAACTCATTGGTCATTTTGTGTCATCCGTGTCTGACTGAAACCACTAACTTGTGCAATTTGAATGAGTGTACAAAATGAGTGTTGTATAAATAAACCTTCCTTGCCTTGCCGGCAGTCTGCTTTAACATAAGGTACTTTAGCTATATATTCAATAACTATGTCACAGATTTTAATAGGCCTTTAATATTACCATTATGAATAGTAGTTAATGAACACTTTTGATGGAGATGGGAGGTATAATCAGATCATATAATAAGTCATGTGCACTGAAAATTTGCTTCTTCTCTCCCATGACACCCCTGTAAGTTTCCTGAAAACCGTGCCAATTCATGTTCATGAAATGATGACTCATGCTTCATGTGTAAGCATTGTTTACAGACCTGTTGAAGTTGCTGGTGTCAGTGAAGCGAGCGCCACACACCGCACAGTTGGACAGTCGGTCGTCTGAATGAATAAGGAGGTGCCGTCCAAGGGAGCCTGGTGAGCTAAGAGCACGTCCACACACTGGACACACATAACTCTTACCACCACCCACTGATGATGTGTGCTGTTCAGGTAAATTAAGAGAAAAGCAAAGAAAACTCAGGAGCCCATAAAGACCTTTTCAAACTAGGATGAAGTAGAATTTGGGTCTAAGAAGATTCTGACAAGATGACAGAAGTACACATTAAAATGCAGTGTATGTTTCCCCTGACACATCAAGCACCCAGCACTGCATCAAGACAAACACCACAGAATGTGGAGGAATATCATGATCTACAGCACTGATTAACACAATGTTAAAACACTAAGCCCTTAATTAGATCATAACAGCTTATGAAGTAATACCTTCTTACATGTGTATAAGTGAGCAGCTTCAGGTGGTTTAAGAGGTGATTAGATTCTGCTAGCTTATTCGTGCCCCTATCCAGACATAAAGGGGCTTTTTGAGTGTTGGCCTCACCTGATAGACGTGTGCGATGAGCTGCTCTGGACTGCTGAACTCCAGTGTGCAGAGGGGACATACATAATTGTGCCCCAGGTCTGTCCCCAACTTGCTCTCCTAATTGACAAAATGTAACACACAAGGAAGGTATTAGGGACATGTCCCAGAGTGACAGTAAAACTCACAAATCCTGACTGTAAGAGCAGTGTGAGTGCCCTGTTGGAGGAGGCGTAGGTGTGTGTGGAATATTACGATTAAAATGCTACAGTAGTAACATGTTTCCAGAGTATGACTCTACTCACTCATCTGTGCTCATGTCCACTGCTGCCAAAGACTATGAGGAGGCATTTGTGTGACATATGAACGTATCCCACAAGTCTGTATTAGTCACCCTGACTGTCGTGGTGACACTTTGTACAGCGTTGCCATAGAGGCATGAATCACACTTCATAAATAACCACCAAGACATGTTTCCCACTACGCACAAGAGCTGCTTGATGAAGACACAGAAAGCACTGATTTTGATGCATGAAAGAAACTCTGGTGCTTTGTTTTAGTCATTTTAATTCCTTGACACTTTAGTTTACCTTTGTTTTACGCAGAAACAACTCACCATTTCAATGTAGGGGAAAGGATTTAAACGAATCAACCATCTAGACTTTAGGTTTAGTCATTGAGCTGATACTTTATTCCCTTAAATAGCACTATTTGGAAAAAATATTGTTAATTACATACAAATACTCTGGGCATCGGTTGCCATCATGATCATTACTATTCTCAAGACATTATGAGATTCAGTCCAATACAGTGAAGGCCTACCTCCTTCACATCTCCATGAACTGAACACTGGCTCCCTTTACTTGCCATGTTGTCGTCTGCTGAGGAGCTGGAGGAGTTCTCTTTGTCCAAGTCGCTGTCACTATCATCTAAAGACACAAAACATCCCATTAACATGGCACGGTTCATACACCTTCATTATGCATAGACACACCACCAAATCAGTCAGTGTTAATTAATTTCCCTTTGCCACATTAAGGCTCACCAGTAATGGTGTCTTGCTCGTCTAGTTCTTGGGAGTTGTTGCTGTTGCATGCTGGGTTTTCTGCAAACTCGTCTCTAGCCTCCATCTCTGAAGTGTGATGCGGTCCAGAGAACCCTGTCATGTGAAACGGCCCTACAGATGAAAGAGAATACAAGGATTATGTGAAGGTCTGAGAAAAATGGGCTTGTAAAAAAGAACATACACTTATTAATTAAACTTTCTAATCATGACATATCTACACCATGTTGTCAAAGATCTCATCACAAGTGGACAGCTACACTTACAGCCATTTGAAACAGTACTTGTACTCATTGTCCAGTGATGATAGACTCATCCAACCAAATGGTAAAATTGTACATATAAACATTATATATATATATATATATATATATATATGACTTTAATGTACATTCATTAAAAGGATAGTGTATACGGCAATGCAGACTGAAGCTTGGATCCAAGCTCTTCTGACATCCATCCTACGATAGCTGACAAAATCAGAAAGCAGTCATAATTTCCTGAAACTATCATGCCTTCAGTTAATTCACTTATGGGTCTTCTACTCTGCTAGAGTCTAACTGCATCACAGCTCTAGGCATTGCATACATTAATTATTCCATACATTACTGTACTGTAACTGCAGACGCGAGCGAGAGAATGTGTCAACACATGCCCAGCACAACGGCCTACCGATGCACCAACACGCAACAAAAATGTGAATTAACACATGTGCGGACATTTGGATGCACACTTGCGCCATTTTAGTTTTACAATGATTAAATTCGCACCCAACCCTGCAGCCCTGGTGGAAACAGCCTGGCTCCTCTGCCTTTGAGGCAATGCTTCCACCATGAAAAATCAGCTCCTCCAGAAACACTCATCCACCCACACAGACCTGCTTTTCCCTCTGTCTTCTGTACCAGCACACATCTCATTACTGCAACACTACTGTTCAGCCTTCGGAAAGGCCCAGCTCCACTTTGATGGTTAATTATACACAATTACTATGACTTCTCTTAATAATGTTCTCAGAAGAAATCAACTGCTTCCAGCAGGAATATATTTTACATCCCATATACATTTAAAAGATACCAATCAGAGCTTGGCCAAGCATCACCTAAACATTACGATTATTAGGAAAACAACCAATACATCACCACATCTTAGTTCGGAAACTATTAAATCTGTCATATATTCCTTAGCAACTATCTGCAGACATATGATTTGGATCTATTATGCATTCATTACCCTAAAGTAAGAAAGGGAGCTCTGCAGACACATTCTTGGGATTTTTGAAAGGCTATGCATTGTTTGTTATTGCTAAATCTATGTTTAAGACTTACGATTTATGCCTTTGGAATACTTGACTACTATTATAATGAATAGTGAGAACCCTTGTTTTCATTAAAATACAATTTCAGTGATCTGTAGAGTCTTTATGGTCCCTTCCTCCACCACTCCATCTCACTCTATTCATGAAGTGTCTGAGCCAATCTAACAGGATGTCACATTTGCATGAGGAGAGATGAGTTTTGAGTGTTCAACTCTGAACTGCCACAGACAGGATGGCTTTACGGCAGCCAGCCAGTGATTGATGTGAGAGATGCCCATCCCCCATTGCTAGGCTCTGTCTGTACATCTGTCTCTCTCTCTCTCTCACTCACTCTCTCTCTATTCCCTCCCTCCTTCTTCCCTCTCTCTCTGCCACTCTGATGCTATCTCTCAGTCTGTGTGACTGTAGGCAGGAGGTGACGCAGTGTCTGACTGAATCCAGACAAAGAGACAAACTCATCAGCCAACACACACACACACACACACACACAAGAGAAAGAGGCTAAGGCAGAGGGTGGGGGAGACAAAACAAAACACACAAAAGAGGGAGAGAATGCCAAAAACTCAAATGCAAGCAAAGGGGTGTACTTAGATTCAAGCCACTCACCTCCACTCCCCCTCACAACTGCACAAAAAAGGAAAAGAAAAACAGACAGACAGAATGCCCCATAGGAAAAAAAAATTGGGGTGGTGTGTGTGTGTGTGTGTGTGGGGGGGGGTGTTGTTGGCTGGGGCCCCATGTCTACGGGTGAGCGCCCTACTTTCTCAGGGTAGAGCAATGGTGGAAGGCAGGCATCAGATAATCCCAATCATCCAAATCAGTTCTCACTTCGCCTAAATGAAAAAGTGGCATTCCAGTCCAAAAGAAAGAAGCTGCTCATACATATCTTCTACTCTTTTGAGGTTCCTTCTTTTTAGGATGTGCTGAGATAAATTCTTAGTACTCAAATACAACACATGGCAGTGTAATATAAACATATGCAGTGGGTGCCATATCTAGTTTATTTGCATTGCAAATAAAAGGAAGTAAGCACAAAACTCACTTTAAAAAATTGTTGGTATTAATTACAATTGCAGTCTATGCAGAAGAAAAAAAAATCTATATTTGAATGTTTATTTGATCATATGTGAAAGTGTGGAAATAAAATTATGTTCATGCAACATATCCATTAGACTAGCTATGTACAGATCCCCATCTGTTATTCAAATAATGCAAACACACCAATAAATAATACTTATTATCTACGTGTAAACAGCCTAACCAATGATTTATGAAGTACAAAACACACTGAATATTTTTCATTATGTCACCTGAATTTACAGGATCTTACATGTAAAGTACCTCAAACCCATCTTTGAAACTATATTTAGAACAGAGGCCTAAAGGCTAATTTATAACTCCTAAAAGGTCACTGATAGCTATCCTCGAGGGAAAAATTACTGTTCTCAAAACATCATAAAACCATGAAAATACATAAATGCATCATTAATGTATATTCACACCTACAACACGGCAGGAAAATTAAGCTTCAACAAATTAGCTCTGACATAAGTGTGTTCTGAAAACATATTACTTTAAATAGAGTTAAATACAACAAAAAAATATCTCACAGTAAATAGATTATAACACTAATTACCTAAACAACTTTAAAACTATTACATGTACTACCGTCAGACAGTTCCACTTCTGTAAATAGAAAAAACGCAGATACTCTTTTACTTGTTAAACATACTATCGCTATATCTACATTTGTGAAGCCCACAATCCAAAAACACCTGTTGGTAGGGGTTCATGATATGTGAAATTGTCCACAGGTGTGTGTGTTTGAATCACTGTGCTTGTACGTGAATGTCTGTGTGAGTGTGTGATGTCCTGTGATGGCATGTGGAAGGTGTGTTCCAGCCTTGCACCCATTGATTTCAGGTAGACTCCAAACCTATCAAATCACAGGATGAAGCAGTTACAGAAGATGAATAAATGAATGACCAATATTGTATAGCACTTTTTACAACTGACATCACAAAGCAGCTTTACACAATCAGTATCAGAACAGATGATTTGAATTACAGCCCATATTAGGTTCAGCATATCATCTACCTTCTGTCCATGGTTTTGTTAAAAAGGTAACACTTTCAAAATAAACTGTTAAAGCAACACCAAAGCATCAATAAAAATTAAGACACAAGACTAAGAGAACTTGTTTTAAATGATTTTACCTTTACACACGTTTGTAAATGTAACTTCAGTGTGACACCTGGCATTAGAGTAACATAGCTTTAAACACACTGCTCATGTACTTTATCCGAGAATTTTTGACTCAACCTGGGGGTCAAGAAGAGAAAGATATTTCAACATCTCCAGAGTACAAGTGGGCTCCTAAACCAAGGCATATAGCTGAGAGCTAGCTAGCCTAGCTTTAGTACAACAAGGTTACAGCAACACAGAATTCACAGGGGAACAAGTTTAGCAACCCGTGGAGAACAGGGAAACATTCCCCACATCAGCAGAGTGAAAAACTGCAGCTCGTACTCAATAACATCCGCCTGCAGAAAGCAAAGACACAGTTCAGCAATAACAAACATAAACGTTATGCTCCAGAAACGGCTATTTTCCGTTTAAAGGAGCGTCCCTCTTTCACACCATTGCTCTGACATTGGATTAATTAAAATAGCGTGTACAATACCTGCGATACCTACAATTCACTTTGAAAGGGTTGGTTTGTTTGCGCCTTGACATATTATTTTTCCCCACTCCCCGACGGAAAAAGTCGAATCCCTTCCTTGATCCGACAGGTCTGGTTCCTTTACGAAGCTTTCATACAATCCATTTGCTTTCGAACGAGCCTCTCGCGTACAATTGGAGACGTTAATAAAAATATAAGCTGTAACGCTGTAATGTCAGCGGCTCCGGGGTTCTTCTTGGTCCATTTGAACAGAACTGAATCTCAGCTCCGCTACATTGGCCCACAAAGCGCGGGCTCCGGTCGTTAAAGCCGATACACCGGTTTAGGGTCTCCGCGGAGAATCGTGTTCTCGCAGGGACTGAGAGACTCGGTCATTTTGAGCCGGTAACGTCCGAGCACCATCGCCTCGGAGAAAAAAGCGGCGGCGGCGCTGAGGGAGTACTCCTGCCCGCGCGGCTGCGCACTGTTTGCGCTGAGCAGAGACCGTACGCTCTGCGCAAAGACTGCGCAGCCACACTGAGGAGCGTCTGTCCTACAGGGGGAGCCGAGGTGCATTGTGGGAGACGAGCCATAAAAGGTAACGGTAGTTTTAATGTTGACATATTAGGACCCTTTTACTGAAAAATCAACTGTTTTGCTTTGGTAACACACCGCCTGGTGATTTTATAAGCTACAAGACGTGTAGGAAATAATCAGTCGACATCATGGCTGAGCACTTGGAAGGTGTGCCAAATATGGGTGAATTCAGACAGCCAGGGTTTCTTTTACACACTGTAAAATCTCATGGTCAACGTAATTAACTGGATCTAATGATTTTAACTTAAAATATATTGAAAAAGTGCACTCAATATATCAATATCTTCTTTTCTGAAGAATTACTTCAACAAATTCTTGGGAAAGTTTGTGAATCTGTAAAGTTTTGATTGAGCAGTCCTGTTTGTTGTTTTAAGTAAACATAGTTGTATATGATGGATTTAACTGAAATGTTAAGAGTATATATCATGACGTCTGAAGTCACAGACGTAGAACCAGTGCACAGCAATTTTCAGCCAAGATGGCGGATGTCCTGAGGCTCACTGCTTTTGGTAAATTTAATTTGGACAGGTTTATGTCTTTATTTCAGTGTGAGGGGCAGTAGCACAACAGGTAGCATTGCTGTCACACAGCTCCAGAGTCCTGGGGTTGTGAGTTTGAGACCTGAATTTGGTCACTGCCTTGAGGAGTTTTGTGTGTTCACCCACAGTCCAAAAGCTGGTAGGTGGCTTGCCGTGCAAAAGTGTCTATAGGTGTTTGTGTGATGCTCGGTCATGACTGGAACCTGGGTTACAGACAATGAATGAATGAACTGATAATTAGTTTAGAAGAACTATTACACATTCAATTTAGGCAACATTCAATATTACAATAAAGACTTAAAAATAAATAGTTAATATTATTTAATAGTACTGAGTACCAGAAATGCATATATTTGTGAGCTGTATCAAACATTAAATGAAGTAGCATACACCTAAAATAAAAGTTTATGCATACATCTGACATTTGAGTTTATGAACTTAAATATATTAAGGTGACTGATTGCTTTAATCTTTTTGAGTTCTGCTAACTTATTCAGGTTTACAGTGCATCATAATCCTAGGGAGCCAAACCCTGGTCAGGTTGCTGGGCTGTATTTCTGAGGTGCAGGTGGGTGGAGATAGAGGCAAGGACTAACTGAATATTCATAGATATGCATTTGCTGAATGAGAGGAAATGGCTTATGTCTACGCCACTCTTAAGGCATCAGAGAGTTATTATTTTTTAAATTAATTTCTAAATGTTCAGTTCTGATGAACAAAGATTGATTTTAAAGTTTTGATTGATGACCTGTTATGTGCTCCTTTAAATTTTTAAGTTATCTTCTTGTAGTTGGAAGAACACACATCTGTGTTTTTTACTTAGTTTTGTTATAAATTAAAATGTTTGAAGGAGCCATCAGTCACTTTTACCACTGAAAAGTGACCAAAATTATTTATAAATGTGATTATTTTTTCCATGGCTAGAGTGCAGCTCACATAAGATTGAAAATTATATTGCTTTGTAGTCCCAGAATTAACAAATGAGTTAGACAGATGGTGTTCCTGATAAAAATAGGTTTGAACAGAATCTCTAATTCATGCAGGCCACTAGAGGTCATTAACATAGCTGTTTGATTGCATGGGGGAAATGTATTAGAGAAAATGACTGATTGATCCTTTTAAAAACTTAGTTGCTGGGGGCAGTCTTTCATTTTAGAAGTAGGTGAACATATGATAATTTTCTGAAGTGAATCTAACCATTTTGAAACCATATTTCAAAACTCAGTAAAAGTTACTTTAATAATGCTAATGATCAGTTAATTAAATTTTAACAAATTATGTTCAATGTAGAGAAAGACTTGAATTTCTTTACAGCTGATAGAAACCTGGGATCAAATCACATGTATTGCCTTTTTATTTACAGTCCAAACCTGTCAGGGAACCTACATGTATCATATGTGTTATAAATGTAATAATACTAAAATATTTATAACACTGAAAATTCTGATTTTGGAGAATATTTTACCATTAACCCTTTCATTCATTTATTGACTATAAGCGCCAGTACAGGGTCGTGGTGGGTCCGGAAAAACAATAATTTTATTTTATCCATGTGGTACTGGTGCACATATATGAATCCAGTATTATATTTATAATATTAAGATAACATACACAGGAATGACTCACCTAAACACTGAAACCCTTTACATCAAACCAACGGAAAATATTTCGTTTACTACAAGCTTTTACTCACTGTGAGGTGCATATCATAGTCCGTCCCAGAGCTATTATTTTCTTACACCAGTTAGATTAAGAATTCGTCTCGTGCTTTTGCCAGATGTAACCATTAGATGGCGCATTGTCATTTTGGAGATATTGCTCCTATATATTCTGTACAGTGATTAGTGCACTGAACACTGGTTGAACCGGAAGTAAACTTATTGAAAATCCGATTCGTAAATATAATTATCATCGATGGAAAACGGTGTTTCTGGTTTCATGTTTCTGTCCAGTTAATTTATATATTGCTCAGTTCTTTTAATTTACCCGTGTCGAGGTCATTCAGCATTTTGGAATGAGAGCACTGAGTACTTAATTTATTGTGTGACAGCATGAATATTGAACTAGTTCAATCACTCATTTTCATAAACCATTTCATCCTGTTTAGGGTTGCGTTGGGTCCGGAGCCTGCACAATATCATTCTATCACAGGTCATCAACCTATGGACATTTTAACAATTCATAAACCAACATTCTTTTGGACAGTGAGAGGAAACCAGTGCAGATTTGGGGAGAACATACCAGACTCTTTACAGGGACCTAAGGTGGGGATGGGAGCTACAACTCCAACAGGATCCTGAAGTCGTGTCATAGTAGCGCCACTTTGCCGTTTTTTACATTTTATTTTAAGACATTGAATGAATCATGAAATACGTCTGAACACGATCTTGTCCCCAGCAACCGAGTTTTTAATTGATTGATTTATTGATCTGTAGTAATTTTAATTTAGTAATCCTAAGGAGCACAATTTATGAGTAAATTCTCGGAACCACCAGTACTTAAAATATACTTTAAAATATAATTTGTGCTGTTGGGCCAAATATAAAACTACAAGGTGACCAACTGGACTATTCATTGCACTGTATAATTGTTGCTTGTGTTGTAATGGTTTCGCATGTTGCCCTGTGACTCCTAAACTTCATGTAGCTACTGAAAGCATTTTTGTTTATATCAGAAACAGATTTCTAAGTCCTGATTGTGAATATAGTTTTCTACATCGCAAGAGCTGTAAAAGAAAAACGGGCGGGAGGGGGTTGGTGACTTTGGACTCAGTGCCTCAGTAAGGAACTAGTTGAGTGACTCTCTAAAGAAGTGCCACAACACTAGGGGATGACGTCATCAGTGACTGCCACGAGGTTCGGCGCAGACCCCAGCACCACTCTTCAGCGTGTAGTATCCTTCCGCCGAATTGACACGTAGCAGATATGCTTTAAATTTAACAACTCTGCGGTGATTTACGACTTTTGTAATATAGTCTCAACGACGGCAGTGTAACAAATCAGAGCACAGGCTAAAAGCATGAACGACTTTGAGAGGAGAGAATGTTAATTAGGTGAAACAACGCTACAGTTTTGGTATGGACAGGTGGCTAGCTATAGCTTCCTGACTTGTCACTTTATTGCACTTACGCCATTAGACATTTAATACAGTCAAACAGTTTGTCTGTATAATTAAATAGCACACTTTTAATCATATATTTCTGTTTTAAGTCAGATTAAGTCATAATAATCTAAAAGAGCGTTAGCTATATAAGCATATTAATTGCATGCTCTCATTTTCTGCACAGCGCTGGTGCCACCTTGAAGTTTAAGATTATTCGCAGTATCTAGGGCTGGGAGCCGAACCCAAAAAGAATCGATTCCTTCAGGTTATGCTTTCGGAAACGAAGAGTCGACTCAAATGTTTGGACTCGATTCCAAACGGTGACGATCATGTGTTTCTGAACCTGCTAATTATGCATCACTTTACATTGGAGAAAAAATCTGACCGATCACCCTTCACTTTCATCATCCTTTTAATATCTCTTTTTCGGAAAGTGTCCCCCCTCAGCATCACTGTGAAGTACAGTGGATTTTTGCTTCATTAGTTTAAAACAAAAAACTTATCTTTTTTTCTCCATCCATATTGAAACAGAATTTTTATGTCACAAACAAAAACTCACATTTTCAAAAACACTCTCCATTGTGGAAATTTTTTAATCTTCTGTTATTACTCTGGTCTCGTGGACTGAACATGAGAACACCATATACATGTCTTTTTTCTGTTAATGTTTCTTTCTCTATTAGCAAAACATTCATCAACAATTAGGCAAGCAACTGGTTTGCTTCTGTTTGCAGTGCAATTTTGGATTTCATGTTCACAGCAGAATTTTTGCATTATGTGCACCTTACATTACTGGGACAAACCTTTTCTCCTGTCGTCATGCTCATGTTCCTACTATTCCCAGCTAGATGTCTGTAGAATCTGTGGAAATTGGTATCTCTAACTCCCTAAAAGTGAAAATGTTCTTTTTTGCCAAGCCCTAGCTGTTGGTGAAAGAGCACACTTCGGATTTCAGGGCCACGAAACCTCAGATCACAGTTCATGCTGTCCTAGACATTCCTCATCTCTATGGCTCAGCCTGCAAGCCCAAAATAATTGGAGCTCAATCAATATCTAGAGGCCCCTGGTCTAGTTCTATTCAGTTTAAGCTTTCCACTCACCTAAAAAATTACAATCCCAAGCACCCAGAACTATTTTCATTGTATTCTGATTATAATAGTAAAGATAAAATGTTCTTTTTGGACCGTTCCCAAAGTAATTAAAATTTAGAAAATATCAAAAAGTTCCAAAATACAACCTTCCTCCTCAGGGAGGCGTGCTCGTTCCAGAAGCGTTACAAAGACCAGTCGAGTGAAGTTCAAAGCAAATCAAAGTATTTATTTACAATACTGGATCCAGGAGAACAATACATAAGAAACCAGTCTAATGGCCTTCCCCCGTAAAGTTCTGAGTTCCAGCCGGTCTGACCCCACTCTTATACCTCATATGACGTATAGCCTTCTGGTGGGGCGTTTCTGGCTGATTAACATATATTAATATGCATAATTTCACATGTTAGTACTCAGGTTCTTTGCGTACGAGTTTCCCATACACCTTGACCCCAAAACATTAATTCTTAGGTAGGCTTGACAATATACCTTTTCTTCCCACACTCCTCTCCCATCAGTAAGATTCAGAGAAGTCACTAATGGACTTAAGGTCACTGAGATGCCCTAAAGTTCAACCCCCCCTTTTGGCTAACACTTGTAATTTATGTGAGCTTGGTATGGCCTAAGTGCACTATATTCAAAGTTAAACGTTTAGGAATTTAAAAAGGTGTATATATCACGTGTCATCATATGAGTGCATAGAAGATACAAGGTTTCATACAATGAATATATAATTATACTTTCTAATTTTAACTAATCATCATTTAAGGATATTTGACCACAAACACAAAGTAATAAAATTGTTTTCTACAACAATAGAAAATGCTCCATCCCTTACTAAAACCATCCATCAAGGGGCAGTTTTGTTCTCTCAGTCCAACTAAAGGGGAATTTTTTCTAAATAATTGTGAGGGCTGAGGTATGAAAAAACATGCAGTTATAAAATCAGGCCATTGGTCAAAGGCACACAGTAGTTTAAAACTGCAATACCACATCATTGGCCCAACTAAAGCTGGCTGTACTTTCTGATTGGTTCAAGAGACGGCCTCCCTTCTTTGCAGCAGTCTGGTATGCACATTCAGTTCATCCATGGGTCCTACTGGCAATCAAAATTATGTAAGTTTTTGTTCACCATTCATCCTCAAATTTAGGGGTGAGACTGTCTGAGGCAGAATGGGAAGCAGAACACATGCTGTAGACAGAAATACTCTCCCTCCTAAGTATATGTTGGCTTCAGAGAGTTCTAGCAACAGAAGTCCAAAGCACCTTCTCTTTAACAAACACTTAGGAAACATTGTGTTAATTCAGTAGATTCAGATTTGCTACATTTGTCATTGGGACTGGTTCAATCCAACTGACCTATAGGAGGCATACTTTAATTTAGGCATCCACTCTGCACACAGAATGTACCTGAGGATTGAGAATGTACTTGAGGAGAGAAGTAGCATATGAGTTCCTCATGGTGCCTTTCAGTCTCAGCCTCAACACATGGCTTTCCACTGTGTAAAAAAGAGCCTCTGCTTCACTTATAGGCCTCAACATATTACTCCATGTATACTATTTGGTTTGGTCCCCTCACTGAAATAGGCAGAGAATACATCTGGTATTCTAATGTCCCATCTCTTGAGACTAGGCTTCGGTATAAGAGCTGTTTAGCCCCCGGCCAGGAGATAACCTAACTAATAAAACAGATAATGTCTGCTTCTTTCTGCACCACTTTTGCAGAGAGGTGAGCTCCAGACTTCAGACACTGTCCCTGTTCTACAGAGAACCCTGTCAGATTCAAGACCTGCCTATGCTTTCTAGGCCTAATTCCATCCAATTTATCAGTGGTCCCTCTTGGATTGTTAAGTATGAGGGATTTTCAATGCTGGGTCCTAGCCTTGTGTTTGTGTCTGCTATGCCACACTTTCCAGCAATGTTAGAAAAAAAACAATTGGCCCTAGAAAACAGGCTAACCTCTGGACTAACATTTTAGCTAGTTGAGTGAGACCTATGAGGCAGACATCTTCTCTCCAGGGGAACTTTTTGTACAGTGAGTGTAGACTATAACCTTAGGTTAGAGTCTTCAGAGAACCACAGTTATGTGAGTAAACATGCTTTAGTCAGTTAAATTAATTAATTTAAATTTAGACTTTCAGGTAAATCCAAAACACGTTAATTGTTCGTATGTTTGTGCGAGTACACTTGTGAGAGTGACTAGTTGAGTGTGTGCAGTCCTGTGATGAACTGGCACCACGACAGAGTGTTACTTAGTGAATCTATATGGTCTCTGGACCTACAGTGACACAGATCGGGGTAGAGGGATTACAGAAAATGAATAAATGAATCAATATCCCAGATGCAATTCTATACACATAAATATAAAATTCTAGGTACACCTGGTAATGTTATGTTTTTTTTTCTTTAATGTGAAAATAAGTTATCGTATACCCAAATAAAATTAAATAATATTATAAAATATTCTTTCTGTAAATTTTAATGCATTTGAAAATACTGATATATATTCTCTATTGTATTAAGTAATTATAATCTGTAATTTTGCATTAAAGTGTGTGTAAAATGTGTTAGAATGCATCAATGCAGAGCACATCTATATTCTCTGTAATTAGAGCGATGCCCAAACATTCCGTGGAGTCGACTCAGAAATGTGTAGAATCGAATAGCCCGAATCAGTAACCTTCCGCCTGCAGTAGAAGTGCTGAGGCTAGGACCACCGCCATTTTGAATGTCTGGTCCGTTCCTCCCTCCGTCTTCAGCACAGAAGAGCGCAGTTGTTTTCTGGTGTCATTGCGGCTGGTGAGTACAGCGTGCGCTGGAGATACGGGAATAAACGGTGCGTTTGGGCGGATAGTGAAATCGGGACTCGCCCGGTTGTTTCTGTCCGTCCCCCGTTAGAGTGGTAGAGAAGGAATTAGTCTTGGGGAGATGGGGTTGAAGTTGGCTCATGTTCGTCTTTTTTTTCCACTCGGATTCTCTGCTACATCTTAAACGAAACAGCCCGAACCCCAGGAGAGTGAACCTAAGAGAAGTATAGTGAGCAAACAATTAGAAACTCGCCGCTGTTGTTAAAGTGTACTCTGGGACTGTCTGCTTTCGCTAAGCTAACGTTCCTCTGCTCGGTTACACAGCGCTGGCTCAGGGAGGCTAGGGGTTAGCTTTAGCTTTCAGCAACTGAGAGATATCAGGCGGCTCCTACTGACACACACAAACCCAAATTAGGCTTTAAATTCACCTTTCTGACAACACCGGCGCCAAATTTAAGCTTTCACTCAGCTCCCTTCAAAATAATGCGTGTGCTTTCATCCGGAAAAGACAGAAAGATAACATTACCGTTAATCCGAGCTGAGGCCTTGCTACACTTTGCTAACGACCCTTTTCCGAGTTTGAAAACGCGCAACTATAAAGACATTAAATAAACAGAGCTAAATAGATAAGGAGGCGAGCTACTGCCTTGTATGTATATCCATAATGAATGTGTTATAAAGTCGCTTTTCATATGAACACATTCCCACAGGTATTTGGAGCTGATGTTCAACTTGACTCTGGGCCTCATTTCGTTCAGCGGCTGATATGACTAAAAGCAATAATACATTTTCATCATATTTACAATTTAGAAGCGTTCATGCTCCTGTCACTTCGGAGGTTTAATATTTCCCCCTGTAGTTATCGCGATGACAGGCTCCAGAAAATTGAACTGTAACTCAGTATTTCGGGTCTCGTATAAAAAACGCATATCGTCCCTATTTATAAAATATATTTTGATGAAAAACTTAGGTTATGTTGGTGTTAGCACGTACCTTGCAGTAAAGCATCAAAATATTTAAAACAACATTTGTGTAGTTAGTGTGAATAACTGATTTTCGTTCATATCCGCTTTTTCAGCCAATGGCGGGTTATCCCGCCCCTCGCATTGAAGGAATAAGGAGGGTGTCAGCCCGAACAGCTTTTTAAACGAGGTTGAGTGGAGGGCACACAATCAGACCAAATGTCCTTTCGTATAACCGGTCTTAAATCTTCTGTAAAGATGGTGGTTTCGATCACGCTGTAACTATTCCTTTGCCCTAGGTATTGACAAACGCTATTGCCTTTTGTTAACTTTTATACCATGTCTGAAATATAAACTATTATGCGCAATACTGCATATCTTTGCCTTGTACTGAGCAACGACCATGTTGAATCTCTGTTCATCAGTACACTAATTGCCTTTGAAAAGACTAAAGGCAGCCCCCCCTTCCCATCTCACTTTTAACGACTCTTCTATTGTAATATACTATTATTTTGCAAAGAGAGAGGATCTTTCACTGTCAGCATTGGCATGAGTCATTATTTAAAACTTGATTGTAATAATAACACACGTTGTTGTTTTTATTGGAGCAACAAAACAAGAGAAAGAGTGATTTAAGACCCCTATCTGATTGAGAAGACAGGAGCATGCCATAACTCTATCAGAGATTCCATGGTTAGATTTTGTCATTAGGAAAACGGTCAGTGACCTAAAACAACACATACAAAGTTGTTTTGTATAAGGTCGACATAAAGGTCATGCAAAACTGAACTATGATGCCTGAGCTACATACATGAGGTTTTTAAGAACTGGAGTAAACCGTAAAAATATAAATTAAATTCTTTCATGTAGTGAAAAGACCTGATTGGAATTTTTTTGTAGATTGTTGAATATAGACCTTTTATATAAAATAATGACATATCGTTTAAAACCACTTAAACTTTCCGTTTGTGGCATTTCCTGTGTTGATTTTTTTTATAGTATTGTGCAAGCAGGGGCGAATAGAGGAAGTTGCCATATGCACTGATAAATGTGTACTTACAGGTTGAGCCCTCTTCTGTGTTAAAATCAAACCTTCAAGTGCAGTGTTTGAATACAGGGTACAGCAAATTTGCATTCTCTCCCTGGAAATATAGGATAAGGCTCTTTTTTTTCCTCTTTCTCTCTCTTTCCTGTACCTCAGAGTATAATTGGTAGGCTTGTTTATAGTGAACCCTCAGGCACAATGAAGTGTTCACTGTTTTAATAACTTGCTGTGAAAAAAATCAAAGTTTATTGCTGAGGTGTTCATATAAGGAAGCAAGCACGTGACTGTGAGGTGTAAAGGTTTTCAGGCTGTTTTTCTGTTTAGTTCAGTATTTTTTCTAAAAGGTACAGAGTAATGTAAAGCTATGAGTAGTTCTTGTTTAGATGTGCAGACAGTAGCCTCCTATTAAACTTGGATTCTGTGTGGATGTTCTTCTCTGGACCACATTAGTACTGAGTGGGACAGTACTCAATGTGTCACTAGGTTGGTTCCCTGTGGGATTTTCAATTGTTTGTTCCTTTTCTGGTTGCTAGGTTCATCCTCCCTCTGACCGATCCCCATTTCTCCAAAGGCAATGTGCACTGCCTAGGTGAACTGTTAAAAATCCTGCTGAGGGCAATGTTGTTGTTCTCTGTGTAAATTTTTGTTCCTTACAAATGTCAAGATAGCAGGACCAAGTTATTTAAAGCTGGAGTAGAATATTTATTTTAAAGCATTTTATGTTTGATATATGTATAGCATATGATAAGCATATATTTATATGAACTTTTTGTCAACATAGAAATTAATAAAGCCATTGCCATGACGATTAAATAGGACAATTTCTGGCCGTCATGGGACAATAAAGACACTCTATGATTATTTTTACCCCTTATTTGAGTGTCTGCTTACCCACTTCATGACCTGCCTGCATGTGCCTGCTCTACAACCTGCATACACTCTCATTGGCCAGGTGCAGTTTTTCACCTGGCTCTACCCACACATCACACAAAGCTAGCAACCTTGCTGCACAAGGCAGAGAAAATTAAACTAACACCTAAACTACTCCAGCACAAGCATACTACATATTATTAACTTTTTTTTTGTATCCGTATGAAAAGAAATTGAGATTATCATTCTGGTCTGTTTTTCCGTTATATATAAATGACCCAAACATTGCAGTATATATATTGAGAGAAAACTAATGAAATGAGAGAAAATAATGAATGAATGAATATTGAGAGAGAACTGTTTGTATTTTTCCGGAATGCAAAGGGCTGTGACCTCTTATTCTGCTTTGATCACTGAATTCTTTCTTGATCTGTGCAGCCAGGCCTTATTGACTGCATTGTTCTCCAAGCTTCCCTTTCTCCATGCCATTACAGTTAAACCAACCTGACATTTCCTCCTAAATGTCATTTGCAATCATCAGCTATGTATTGAACAGGAAGTTTTTCCTATCAAGTTAAGTCATTCCTGCTTTGATGAGGACCTTCCTACTGAAACAAATTTCAAAGGCTTTTCCAAAGAGTTATTTGGCCTCTAGAATATGCCCAAAAGACAATGGTGTGAACTGCAGCCTGTCAGCAAAGTTGGCATAGTTGAACTTACATATTTGAATGACACATGCATCCTTTGGTACTATTTATCATTAATGGCGTGGCTAAATGATGTTTACAGACAGGTATGATGTTGAAACCTGTGTTATTAAGTTTGTTGAACAAATTGATATTAATGCTGTTGTGCTGATTAGTTGTTGCAAACTTGTCTTTAGGCCTGTCAGAATGCCATTACAGCTAAACGCATTCTTGTGATTGTTGCAGCGTGATTAGGGCAAGATGTCTAGTAGGAGACCGTGTAGATTTTTGAATGAGACAGACAAGCTCTGATTATTTCACAGCTTTGCTAATGAGCTGACATACTGTCTTGTCTGTGGTATGGGAACACTTACATCATGGGCACACAATTTGGTGAGGAAAATGAAATGAAAACATGTTCTTTCTTTGTTTGCACTAACGGGTTTGCTGGCCATTGGGTTGCTGTCAAAATCTAAATAATGCCTAGTTTTCTTTGACTTGTTTCATGATCCAAAAAATAGACCATGGCTCATTTAAATGATTTATTTGAAACAGAATTATTTCAGTATTTTGTCAAGTGAATGCTCTGCATTCATCCCACCTTTATGTAATGGATAATTTGAGTTGTGCTGAGTAAGAGAGTAGTACATTTGCCTTCAGTGCTGTTTACTTTTACACTGTCTTTTTAGCAAGCCCTGTTTTCCCTGCAACATCATCAGCTGGTTTGCTGAGAGGGAACAAGATCTTAAAATGTCTTTGTTCAGCAAGTAATCATTGTAGTTTGTCTCTTGCTGTAGCAGCTTAATTATGTGCTGCATGCTAACAGATAAAAGAGACCTGTTTATCTGAGATGGCAAGCTATGAAGCCACTCTCATGAGTGTAGGCAGGGGAAATAAACATTCTGGGCATGTTTGTGGCATGCTGTTTGTAGTTGGAATTGATTAGCATATTGTACATACTCTCTTCAAGCCTTTGGGTGTGATTAAAAGTCTCTCAAGCCATGTTCCTCTCTGTGAAAGGTTGTACATACTTTAGTGTCTTTGTGCCTTCCATCCACTGACTTTGTAAACCCATTTGTGGACATGCATATTAAAGGGGCTCACTTATTACAAGCTATTTCTTCACTGTCTTTCCTCAAGTCAAAGGTAGTGCCAGAAAGCTGTGTCACATTGGATTAAAAATGTCATATCCTTTTAGCCACTGCTAGCAGTGAGTCATTTCCGGCCTCTGAGCTCTGTGTGTGTGTGTGTGTGTGTGTAAACATGTTCAAATTTTTTGCTATCTCTGCCACAGAGCAGTCGTTGAATTTTCAGTCAAAGCTAACTCCCAGCTTATACCTGTGGCTTTGATAAATGACCCATCACTCCCACCTTTGTATCATGCCCCATGTGCACAAGCAATTTGCTGTTACCTTTTTAAAATTTTTAATGAAATAGGCTCTAATCTGATATGACTGCTTTGGTCCTGGCCAACAGAGCCTCTATTTACTTTACTGCACACCTTGCAAAAAAAGGAAGCTGATAAAATAGTGCTTTGTTGTGTGTGTACTGTGAAGGCAGTTGTTTAAGATGGTTGCCATCTCTGGCCAGGTGTTTAAACTGCGGTCTGCTCTTGTAGTTTTTTTTTTTTTTTTGGTAACATTAACCTCAACACATTCTCATGCATCAGGTTTTAATACTTTTGCTAATCCCTCACCTTAAGGTTAATCTTGTTTATTTCTCTTGTGTCCTTGTCTATCAGGAAATCCATTAAATACTGGACTTTAGTTTTGGTTCATATTTGTTGTTTTAAAAGCAGGTTGTTGATATTACTCAGCCTACCAAGCTGAGTGTGAATAGGTGAGAATGTAATCTTAGCACTACGCATGTGCTTCTTTAATTTTTAATTGGATCCTAGCACACTGAAACCTTAGTACGAACCTCTGAAGCCTCATGAAGAAGGAATGGAATTTCACATGGTTTCACTGTTATCCATCACAGCTGTTGAGCATGATGAGCATGATCGTCCATTTTTGTGCATGCATTTAATGTTTTTAGTAGTAGCATAGCCTGTGTGAAGCATTTGTCAAATGTTGTGCCCCCATTGTGATATTTAATGATATGCAGGGCTCTACAGATTAAGGACTTGCTGAGCTTGATATTTGCAATTTGCTAAAGGAAGGACTTTTTTCAAAGTGACTACAGTTGTGCATAATATAGGTCTAGCTTACTTTTAGTTATTTTGTCTAAAGAATAACAACATTTGTAAGGGAGCAATAAGTGTCAAACATTCAGAAATGCAAAGATTTTATAAAACAGAAGGATCTTGAAGAGAATATTCAGTTAAAGCTAAATCTGGCTGTAATTTTTAAATAGCTGGTAATGACTGCTCTAGTTTTACCCTTGTAACATGGATTAAGCCTAGTCTTGGGCTATATCATCCTTCCAATTGAAAACCACAATTCAAAATGTTGTGTAGTCCATGGCTAGACTTAAAGGAAACATTTGTGGGGAAACACTGCACTAAGCTCCACGACTTTTTAAAGTGGAATGTATGTTTGAGGGGAAAATGACTGCTTGTATGTGTTGCTTAAGTGGAACTTGTCTTTAGGTTTTTATTCACTGTTTGAAATTCCACATAAAATCCTCATTTTTGGTTTGTGCTTTACAACATTTGGAGTCCTGTCCAGTGGAAAGAGAGGTGGATCTTTTAATATACTGATGAAGTTTGTCAGTATTTAATTTGTCCACAGTTTACTATAGTGCTCCCTACTGTCACTCGAATCATTTCAGTTTTACAACCCTTCATACAGTACTGTTAATTAAGAATTTTTTGGAATCTGACCTTGGTAATCTTATCTTGTTTCATAGCTCAGATTGAACATTTTTGAACATAATTTGTTTTGATGTGATTGGTGTTGCTGAAATAAGATTTATTGTTTGTTCACAGAAAAATTCTGTGGTTCTTAAAACCCATGTTTGATTGAAGTCTTCAGATTCTAGAATTCTTAGCTGCATGCTGGTGATAGGCAAATATTAATCTATAGTAATGGGTTCTATTCTTGTAATTAGCTATAAGAGCGCTATATTTAAAGTCAAAAATGTAGATTAAGCTAAATTACAATTTATTTTTTATAAAAATTTATTTTGGACTTTGAAGCCTTCAAAAGCACAATTTACCTTTGACCAAGTTACTTGTAAGCTAGAGTTTGCAGCAACTGTCTCTTACTACTGACAGCGTAAAGTGATCTCTCATTTATCTTAGTAAATGTGCCTAATGTTACTGCTTTAATGGCTTATTGGCTGGCATTTTGCCTTCATTGCAGAGGATGCCAGCTCCGATCAGACTTCGGGAGCTCATCCGGACCATCCGGACAGCTCGGACCCAGGCAGAGGAGCGAGAGATGATCCAAAAGGAGTGTGCTGCCATCAGGTCATCCTTCAGAGAAGAAGACAATACTTACCGGTGTCGAAATGTGGCAAAGCTGCTATATATGCACATGTTGGGATACCCAGCACATTTTGGTCAGGTATATCAAGTACTGTCTTGAATACATTCTGCTGTCAATTCTGGAAGCAATGCTATAGAATGTCTAATGTTGTGCCTTTGTGAATTTAGCCATTTTTGATATGTCATATCTCATTTTCCAGTTGGAGTGCCTGAAGCTGATTGCATCACAGAAGTTCACAGACAAGCGAATAGGGTACTTGGGGGCCATGTTGCTGCTGGATGAGAGACAAGATGTTCATCTACTTATGACAAACTGCATTAAGAAGTAAGCAAATAAGCAAAGAAGTAAGCAACAACTGCAGTCAATTAGTTGTTTTTATATTGTTGGCATCTGACTGTTTAGATAGTTGTGTTTCATATCTAATTTGGTAAACCACAATCAAAGTGAAGTGTCCTCTACCTGCTCTCTTCTCTCATGTTAGTCCTCACTGCCAGGCACATACGCAGGTCCAATATTTGCATCAACAGCTGTCCCAATGCTTTACCTTACTCATAGCCAGCTCCTGCTTCTTTGTACTTCTGAAACATTTAGTGGTCCCTCAAATTGTGTTAACTTTTTGTTGTTTCTTATTTTTTGTTTTTCTTGTCTTATTGTGTTCTCTGTAGTGATTTAAATCACAGTACACAGTATGTCCAAGGACTTGCTTTGTGTACACTGGGTTGCATGGGTTCATCAGAAATGTGTCGTGACCTGGCTGGGGAAGTGGAGAAGCTTCTAAAAACATCCAACTCCTACTTAAGAAAAAAGGTAGTTTACTGCTTTCGTGTCCTGTACAGTGATGTGTTGCTGACTTTCTATTGCAGCAGGATGAGTGAACTTTTAAGATCATGAGATTCTGTCCCTGCAGGCAGCTTTGTGTGCAGTTCATGTAATTCGCAAGGTCCCAGAGTTGATGGAGATGTTTCTGCCTGCAACAAAAAACTTGCTGAGCGAAAAGAATCATGGTGAGGGGAACAAACGTATTGTATGTTGTCATGTCAATATATAATTTTAGATTTCAAAATTATTTTATTTTATTCAAAGGCAACTAGTCCATAGACATTTTATTTTTTAATCCTTTGGTAGGGGTTCTCCACACATCTGTTGTTCTACTCACTGAAATGTGTGAACGAAGTCCTGATATGCTCACTCACTTTAGGAAGGTATGTAGCCATCCTGTAACATTTTGTTTATTAGTTTGTTTTATTGTTTGTTTGTTTTTCCTTTTTCTTTTTTATTGGGTGCTAACTTGCGTCACTGCTGAAGTATCGTTGCTCTGTATAACAATATTTTAGTAATTTGACTAGTAGATGTAGATGCTCTTTTGACTCTTGCACTGTATTTTCAATGGAGGTGAATATGGGCTCTCCCCCTCCTGTTTTCTGTATGTATTTTGCTATGCTCTGCCTCAGCCTGAACTGCTGTGCCAACACGCCCACCTCTCATACTCATGATCGTAACATTTATTTTAAGCTCTTTTCTGAAAGTGAACTCTCTTTCTTCCAGCTCCCCCCCCTAACATCTACTTCATATTTTTTCTGTCATTTGTCTTTGTTACAATTCCTGCATTGTGTTAGAATGAAAAGGTAAGAGGACATTCTGGTTTCATAGCTGGTGCATGCTCTTAAAGAATTTCACCTCACCGTGGTCACTGTAGATGTAGTTCACTTCCTGATTTTTCAAGTTTTTTGGGTTTTTTCTTAATTATTATATTTATTCATTTATTTGTCTTTTTCAATGTTGTTTTTTTTAGTTTGGGTTCTGAATGTCATCACAAGACTTTATAATTTGTATTTTATTAGTAATCCAGCATTCACCATTTAGACCTTATTAATTGCCATTCATTTGATAGACATTGATTTTTGATAAAGACTGTTTGAGCTGTTTGTTTGTCTCACAGGCACAGATAAAATTAGGCATTAGCCTAAAACTAACATGGGATCAAATGTAAATGGAACCGTGGTTATTGCTGATTATATAGGTCATGGAATTTGGGTAAATCCCATAAAATTATAATCATGACTGATTCATCCATTTAATTGACTTACCTTGAACATCCTAACCAACTAATTTCCTGTCTTAGAGCTAGAGTACCCCTACACTACACATTCTTGTGTTGTCACGGTTCTGACATACATCTATTTAACTTGATCTTATTAGCTGTTTATTTTATTAAAATGTTTTAGCAAAAGGAAATGCACAGATGTGCGGTGTAGGAATGCCCCAGTTCCAAGATTGGGAAATCCTGTCCTAACTGAATGCGTTTTAAAAAAAAATCCAGACCGTTGTAAAATGAAATCACCCCATTGTGTTTACAGTTGCTCCCCTATTTTACTTGTTTTACTTTGCTGTGTGTAGCTGTTTTGCTTTATTTACAGTTTTAATGTAATATACTCTTGAAAGTATTTGCTCTTTTTTTGGTGTTTCTTTATTATTTTTTTATTATAATTTTTTTTTACTGAACTTTTCCTAGCTGGTTCCACAACTGGTGCGAATCCTGAAGAACCTGATCATGTCTGGTTACTCTCCTGAACATGACGTTTCTGGCATCAGTGACCCATTTTTGCAGGTATACCTCACACAATTTTGGTGCTATTCTCATTACTACCAACATTGGGGGGCTTTAATTTTTTTATTTTATTTATTTATTTATTTATTTCGCATCCTACATCCAGTCAACTCATTGCACATTGTCCTCTGGATTAATTTCAGGTCCGGATATTAAGGCTACTGAGAATTCTGGGGAAAAGTGATGATGATTCTAGTGAGGCCATGAATGACATTCTTGCACAGGTGAAGCATTTGAATAAAGTGTTTACAGCTCAATGTTGTAAGCAATTGAACAGTTAAAAACATTCTTTTTCTTGACCTCTAGGTTGCAACAAACACAGAAACAAGTAAAAATGTAGGCAATGCAATCTTGTATGAAACTGTTCTCACCATTATGGACATCAAATCAGAGAGTGGATTAAGGGTAAGTGGGGCATGCTTTTGTTTATGATGTTTTGTTTAGAATGTCACTTTGTTTCTGAACGTGTTTTTGTTCATATGACAGGTATTAGCCATAAACATCCTGGGACGTTTTCTTCTAAACAATGATAAAAACATCAGGTAATGATTTTTCTTTTTCATTTACAAGGTACAGTTACCACAGTAGCAGACCTAAATTATTATTATTTTTTTAATCGTATAAATTTCAGTGTCAATTTGAATAATTTAGTTTCATTAAGGTTAATTGAATAAAAATATCCACCTCGTATGATATTAATGATGGTAATAAAAGCCATATTGAAGCAATCTCAAGTAGTTGGAATTGGCATTTTGCATCAAAGATATTTTTCTCTTCATTCTCTCTTTACAGATATGTGGCATTAACATCTTTACTGAAAACAGTGCAGACAGATCATAATGCAGTGCAGAGGCATCGGAGCACAATTGTGGACTGTTTGAAAGACCTGGATGTGTCCATCAAAAGGTAATTCATTAGTTCTTGCTTATTTTCTCTGTTCTGTCTCTGTGAATAGCATGGTAGTGAAAGACTACCTGTGGTCTGTTCTCCTCCATAGACGTGCAATGGAGCTGAGCTTTGCCTTGGTTAATGGCAATAACATCCGTGGCATGATGAAGGAGCTGCTGTATTTCTTGGACTCCTGTGACCCAGAGTTCAAAGCTGATTGTGCATCAGGGGTCTTCTTGGCTGCTGAGAAGTAAGTCTGAGCTTTAGTCCTCCTGCTGTGCTCAAAGAAAACACAGCACTGAAGGTTTTAGAGGTGGTTTGTGTGCAGAGCAGTGGGTGTTGAATTCAGTACCATATTTTTAAAGTACAATAAAAGCTGAGAATAGTGGAAATCTGTCTGTTTTCTATCTTGTCTGTCCACACATACACCATGGATTTGAGTTGCTTTGTTTAAATTGAACTGTGTGGAAAACCCACTTGCCTAGTAGATTTTTAAAGACTTGTAGACCAGAGCTTGCAACCAGTGAATAAAGATGCTGTGTGATGAATAAATGAGTGATCCATCGTCAGAGCATAACGCTGTTGACACATTCATTTCTCTGACAGCATTACTTGCAAACAGACAAATAGTAGAGCTTAGTTTAATCTGTTGTGACTAGTGTTTTACTATATTTGATTACATGTTGATGTTTCCGAAGGTGTGCTTGAAAATTAATTCTGAAATTGAATTTGAATTTTTGTATATTTGAATTATATTAACTGGTGTTTGTAATTGATTACGTTTATGTTAAAAACAATGCTCTGTTTGTTTAATTAAAAAAATAATAATTATAAATAAAACAAAAAAAAGATTCATAATTCAGATCATGAATCTAGGCCAGAGGTGAACAATCCAGGCTTCCTAGGATAGAGTTATTCAACACAACGTTTAAGTGAACACATCTGAATGTTAATGCCGCTTTAACCAGTTCAGTTGCCCAGCTTTTCTGTTTAACATTACAAGAAAACATGCATAATCTCCAGATTATTAAAGCCACAGAACATTGCTTAGTATTTTAAACAAGACAGTGTAAGTGTATGATCATGGAAATCCTGTTACTGTCTGTTCAGACCAAACTGCAAAACTGAATCACTGTATTGAAATGAAGTTCAAGCAACTGGTTTATTAACCAGAAAACATTGATAATGGAACCAGTAATTGATTTAGAAATATTTACTTTTCTGTATAAATTTTGGCAGTATATCGCAATTCTGCTCTTGGCTTTTTAACATGTTAAATGCTTGTGCCACTTCTGTTTAACCTTATACAACCTAACCCAAGTGCTCACCAGAAAGAAAAGGCTTAGGGCAGGTTTTGGGAGAAACCTAGGAGACGGCTGTCTTGATTGGTGGCCGTGAGATGATGGCACAGTGGTTTGTTGATGCTGCATTCAGTCACACTATGGAAATTTACTTTTCCTGAGAAACCCATGTGGTTCAACTCTGGCCTAGATTCATATGAGATGAATTTAAAAGGTCTGCATTCATGGATCTGAATTTCTTAAATGTAAATATTTTACCACCTCGTAATTTAAAAATTCACATAAAAAGCATTGTTAAACTTCAAATTCATAATTTGTGACATTATATCCAGTTTATCAAATGAGTTTAATTTCACCATTAAATCCATTAATATCACCATTAAAATTAAGAGTTCCCTCTTTATATTTGTGTGTGTATGTGTAATCTAACACAATGTACTGAGTGTGCCAGACTAATTTAATTTTAGTTTTGTCATGTCCACAAATGTTTGGTTAGTCTCCTTGTGTTATACGTAAGCTCACTTCTCTCTTTTTAAGGTAATTTTCTTGAAAATGTTGACTATATAGAAAAGAGCAGAACTTGCGGTTTGAAAATTAGCTCTTTCCATTTGTCGTGATGTTAATCATTGTTAGCTAAACTGGTTTCCTGAACGGAAATTCAAGTTTGTATTGTTATTATAGTGCTCCAAGCAATGCGAGTAAAGAAATTGACGTACCATAAATCTTTTTCAGGAATAAACATTTCAGGTCATTCAAAGGCTTTGAACTACATTTGTATAAGTTAATCAGTTAAAACATTTAGCCTATTAGCTTGAAAAAGTTGTGGCTGGCTTCATGTGTTTTGGAGGATAAAGTTGATATGTACTTCTACAGAAAACACACTTTTGCATATTCTAATATCTAATGAATCCAAAAATAAATTGAAAATGTGGCATGTAAAAACCTTATGGCATATATGTGTGTGTGTGTGTGTGTGTGTTTGTGTGTGTGTATGATATGCCAGTTTAAACTGTTCACTTTTTTGTAAGTCTGTAAGTGCCATTTACTTTAGTTCACATGCATTAACTTTATACTTCGAAAAAATGAACAAACATACTTTTACTGTGAATATTCAAACTTGTGTATAAAGCTATATATTTAAAACTTATGTTTGTGTGTTTTTTTTCCCTTCTCTTTCTCTCTGTCTATCTATTCAAGGTATGCACCCTCCAAAAGATGGCACATAGACACCATTATGAGGGTGTTAACAACGGTAAAATATTACGCAATTTTAGACTATAGCTTAGTTGTGTCAAAATGTAGACTGAAGTCATTGCTAGGTTTTTAGTGACATTTTAAAATGATAGATATTATATCCATTGCTTGCTGTTGCATGTTGATAATGATAATACGTTGTCTGAAATTAATTTATTTTGTAAATTTATGTTGACAGCAGCTGCACTTAAATGGTTAATTCATTAAGACATTACTGTGCTGTGTAAGGATACGATATCTTTTGTATCTTATAGGCAGGGAGTTATGTCAGAGATGACTCCGTCCCAAATCTCATCCAGCTCATCACAAACAGTGTGGAGATGCATGCTTATACTGTACAAAGGCTCTACAAAGCTCTTCTGGATGACATATCACAGGTAAAAGCCCTGTGTATGGTTTTTTTTTTTCTTCCCCCCCTTCCCTTCTTCTTTCCCCCCTCTTTATTATTACCTATGTATTTTGGCTGAAAGAATGTATAAAACCTTTTTTCTGTTTTTCCTATAGCAACCCCTCGTGCAGGTTGCGTCTTGGTGCATAGGGGAGTATGGAGACCTACTGGTCTCAGGCCAGTGTGAAGAAGAGGAGCCCATCCAGGTTAGCCTACATGACACATTCTTTGACAAATGCACACGTACATACTATCTTGCCTAGTAACAAAAATTATTTATGGGCACAGGTTACAGAAGATGAAGTTTTAGATGTTTTGGAAGGACTCCTTGTTTCCAACTTGTCCACCCCTGTAACCCGAGGTTATGCACTGACTGCTATCATGAAACTGTCCACACGTTTCAGTAGTGTGAAGTAAGTAATTTTGTGAACCACAAAGTATATAAAATTAATTTACACATTTATTTATATTTATTATTTGTTTATATTTACTTATATCCCCATGCTCATTTGTTTCATTTACATTTTCCAGCCGAATAAAAAAAGTGGTGTCGATATATGGTAGCAGCATAGATGTGGAGTTGCAGCAGAGAGCTGTGGAGTACAATGCACTTTTCAAGAAATACGATCACATGAGGTAAGAGCTGTGTTCCTCACTCTCATTGGCCACAGAAGATTAAATCAGTTAAACATGCTTGCTAAGACAGGTCTGGTTACAAGCCTTGGTCCACATCAGTTTGCACCGTTTCATGTGCCTTTTGTAAACAAGGGTGGGCTTTTAAAATGTGAAATAAATTAAGAAAACATTCTTTGTGCGTTTGTATTCCACTACTGCGTCTTAAAAACTACTGTGATTTCCCTTATACATTTTTTTAAGGATTAATAATTTGCACTATTCTTTCATCTCTCAAGGCCTGCCTTACTAGAGAGAATGCCTATTATGGAGAAAACAGCCACTAATGGCCCTACAGAGATTGTACAGACAAACGGAGAGACAGAATCTTCTGCACTGGACTCAAAACACTTGCCCAGCATTAATCAGCCAACGAATCAAGTAAGGCATCCTATTGTTAGATCAATTACTTTAAATGTGTCCTATTCAGACATGATTTAAAATTTGTGTTTAACTTGTTTAGTTGGAGAACTGTGCTCTTCATCCAAAAAATAAATGTAATGTATGTAGGAAAAAAAACAGCTTAAGTTTAAAAAAATTTTTTATTTCAAATCAGTGCTTGTTTTCTGTTCTGCAGGCAAATGATTTATTGGACTTACTGGGTGGTAATGACGTTGTGCCCGTAATCCAGACACCCCTGCCGACTAAACCTGCCTCAGCTGGGGGAGAGCTACTCGATTTGTTGGGAGATCTATCGCTGTCTGGTAGGCTAGCACTCATTTCCTAAGCTTCAAATACATGCTGTAGTTAATAGCTCACATCCATGTAGAATTTAGTCTTTTTGCCACTCCAGTGTCGCTTTTGTTTGATCACAACATAGAGTAGATCTGTATTGACAGGAACATGGTGCTTCATGTCTTCGTTGCTCCCCTAATTCCTACCCACACCAGTCTGTTCCTCCACGCTTCATAGGTGGTCCAACCCCTGCCCCTGCTCCCTCCGTGCCCATCACCCAACCCACTTTCCTACTGGATGGCCTATCCTCACAACCCCTCTTCAATGACACTGCAGCAGGTGAGCTCACTGCAATGCCCCATTTGTCCCAGTGACTGTGCTTTTAGACACTGACTCAGCAAAACATAAAAGAAGCAGACCTCATACTTCTCGTTCTTCTTTTGAAGGTATCCCTCCAATGACTGCATACAACAAGAATGGCCTGAAAATTGACTTCACATTTGAAAGGTCCAATCCTAATCCCAACATTTCAGTAATCACCATTCATGCCTCCAACTCTACTGAGGTGGACATGACAGACTTTGTATTCCAAGCTGCAGTACCAAAGGTCTGACACATTACAATATATTTGTTTCATTACAGTAGATGTCTTCCTTTATCTATTGTTGTTTATGGGCTGCATTGTTGCTGTCTCGCACATGCTTTCACACTTAAACTCAATATGTTTTCATATTTTTGTGCAGACATTCCAACTGCAGCTCCTCTCCCCCAGCAGTAACATTGTTCCAGCACTCAACCAGGGAAATGTCACACAGGTCATCAGGGTCCTTAACCCACAGAAGGTGAGACCTGTAGTGAATAATGATTAAACGTTGGGTTGCTGCTTGTGTTTTTTGCCAGTGACTGGATTAGGTACAGAATAAAGGCTACAGTGAATCAGCTGTTGAAACTCAGGTTAGATTAAGTTGGTTAAAATGTCTTTTTCATGGCAACAGGAACTGTGCTGATCATGAACTCTTGGATTAATGTTTTTGCAGTTCTTGAAAAAGTCTGACTTCTAATCTTTTTCAAAATTACAGCAACAGCTGCGAATGCGGATCAAGTTGACGTACACGTTCAAAGGTGCACCTGTTCAAGACTTGGCCGAGGTGAACAACTTCCCCCCTCAGTCCTGGCAGTGATTTCGCTGTTGCTCTTGATCTTAAAGACCCCCATCAAGGGAACTATGGGAAAGATCACCCTTACCCATCCTCGACTGATCCCTCCTGTGACATCATTGCATGGGAAGCAGTGGAATCTTATACACACACACACACCCACACACACACACCGAGAGAGAGTTGATGGTATGAAGACCATGACTATTACAACGACAATGATGAACCATCCCCCAGAAACATCTCAAGACATATCCATTTTATAAACTGCCCCCTCCCCCTCTCTGATTTGGTCTTGCCACAATTTTTGCTTTTCTGTGTTTTTGTCGGTCTCTTCCTTTTCTCACTTGTGCTCAGGTGTTTACCTCAGTGCGCACACAAACACACGCATACTTACATGCATCCCAATTTTGTCCCTTTCACTGTCTGTAAATTTAATTTATCAATTTCATGGTCACTCTGGAGAGGAGCTTGTTGGTATGAGCACTTGTTTGCTTTGTTTATTCTTGTTGGATTTTCTCTCGTTTTTAATCTTGATTGTTGGATGGGTTAGGGTCATTTTTAATAGAAAAAACTTTATGAATTATTATATAAATTGCATAGTCTATGAATGTTTGCACCTTGTCCAACTGTCACTGGCTTTTCAGAGTGTAGAGGAACACGGTTTGTGATGGGGCTTGAAAGTAATCATTGCGTGGCATTTTATTACCTCAAGAGTCCAATTGTCTCTTTACTGATCTTGTGATGTAAAGAATATCAGATTAATGCTCCAAATGGAACCTATGTGGTTGATTTGCCATGTTCATTCAGAATCATATGTTGCACAGCATGCATGTTATTGCTGTCATTTGTTGACACCACTTTCAAGATTTGTCCATGAATACTTGACAGTTTAACATCATGATTACACGTTAGGTGTCCACTTTTAAACCCAATATATTATCTTGAGTTGTTAATTTAATGCTGATGGACTAAAGTTTGGTAGCTTAGAAGATATGGATGTTGATAATGATCCCCTTCTAGGTCTATTTGTGTCACAAATTGGCATACTACTAATTCTGCCCAAGAATAAACTTAAACTTACTAGACTTTCCTAGGTGATAGAACAGTCGTTCCACAACCTTCTCTTATCTGGCATTGCGTTTTTGTTAGGCTGCATCTGTGTCAAAATACGTGGAATTTGAGGTATGGAAACTTAAGTTGGTCTGTATAAGGAATCGCATGGCATATTGGTACAATTTTCAGGTGATAAAAGCAGCAAAAGAGAATTTAGGTCAATGTTCCAGTGTCAACAATTATCAAAAAACAAAATAAATTTGAATTGATTAAAGGCAGTGTTGATCCAGGTGTTGACAGCATAGATGAAAATATACACTGTAGGTGCAAGCCATTTTGAATGTAGTTATATGCACTGAATGGATTTACTAGTTTGTTCTTTTTTTTTTTTTTTTTTTTTTTTTTCTGCAGCGATTTTGAAGTAAACATTTATTGCCTGATTTCAAAGCGATGTGCCTTTTGCCAAAACTGGTAGAACTACAGTCCTGAGATGTCTTGAGTGTGACTAGCAGCAAATGATGCCACAGGAGAAAGCAAAAAGAGTTTTCAATCTGTAAAATGAAGGACATTGACTTTACATTTCACATTAAGTTCTATTCATAGAGGGCTCTAATCGTTATGGCAGACACTGAGCATGTACCCTAGTGTGTCTACATCTTTGTGTAAGATGCAGATGCAAGGCTGTCTTTTCTCATAGGGTGAAGACAGGTGGAAACAGTAACCTAAATACCTCACACCTATTATAACTTTTATGTTTAAAGCTGGCAACAGTACCATGATAGATTTATCAAATTATATGCATGTTTTCAAGCCATCTTGGGGACAACCCTAACCTTCATAAGTCCACCACATAACTAACAAACTTACCCGGCTCTCTTGCTGCTCTTCATTCAAGTCTTCATATACACACAGTGACCAGATTTTACAAATTAATATTCACTATGCCTCATTATTTGAGTTTGGTGACCAAATCAGAGATGTTTCTTTTGGCTTTGGAAATACTTGTGAGCAATGTTATGTGTATATGGAGAAAGACTTTGTTCTGTTACTTTATTGTTCTTTCAGAATTTTTTTTTTTGACTTTTGGCTATTTCTGTACATATTGAGGGCTTTTAAGATGCAACTGTCCTTGTCATCCCATTTTTTTTAAAAAGCTATTTTCTAAAACTTCCTTCCAGTACTGCACAGTAATCATACTCAGAATCATAGTCTAATTTAACAACTTCCCTGTTTGATTGTTTATTCAGATGAAAATGTATTATCTGCTGCCTGTACATTGTATATAATTGTAAAAGATTACAAAAAAAAAAACAAATTAAATAAACTCCAATGTGAAGACCTGTGGAGATTAGTTAGGGCCTCTACTTGTACACAAGTGTAAAGAATCAACCTTGCATTTCATTTACTCTTGATTTCAACTTGTGGTTTCATACTCTTCCCTTTTGTTGATTGAGTAGATTGCTTGATTGGTGGTTTATGTGATGCACTACTGAAAGGAGGTCTTGCAGTGCAATGTGGGGACATTTTGTGAATGCATTTTTCCACCTGCTCTGCCCCATGCCCCAACCCAAAGTCCATCCTCTCACTTGAGTTGCTTACTCTTATGAAAAGAAACCGGATTTATGTGCCAGCAGAACTGCAGTAAAAATTCATAAGTTGCTTGTTGGTTTTGTCACTTTATAGTAGTTTTTTTTTTGTTTGTTTGTTTTCTTCCCCCGCCCCCATTTTTGGTGCCTCTACATTTTCCAGATATACCCCATTAAGCCCAGCCCCACACAGATTGATACAGTTAGTGATGAAATCACTTATTCTTTGGCTAGGTCTTTAGATGATTTTGTTTTTAAATAGGTGTATTGTGTCTGCGTACATACCATCTCAAAGTCTTTTGTTCCTGTACTGGATTCACAAAGCAGGGGCAGACGAATGAAAAGTGAAGAATCCTTACGTCATCGACTGTCCTGAATGTTTCTCTATCACTGTGTACCAGCCACTGAATACATTTAACATGTGAACTGTAGTCATACAGTGTTTATCATTCTAACATGATGGGTAAATGTTTATAAGGGCACTACATGTATGTGAATAAAGGAGAGGGGAAATGAACAGAAACCTTAGGGAAACATGCTGCTTTTTAGACTTACTTTATTCAATCAACTCAAAGGTGTGCGTGTGTTTGGAGAGAACCCTGAGAGAAGTGCAAGAGGTGCAGTGTCTTGTCTGGGTGCACTTTCAAGCTGTTGAGCATATTTTATTTTTTGGCTGCGATGATTTTTTTGACTCTCAGCTTCGGAGATGCATGTGTAAACCAATTGTAAATAGCGTCATTTTTACTCCTTCTGCAAACATCCTGTCAACACGAAGTTTCGATCCTTAAGGTTCACCCTGCTTCCCTAACATCTTGACATATGCTGACCTGACCTTTTTCCAAAAGAAATTTAATGTTCTGTTAACTCGAGTAAACTTTGACTGAGGTTCTTTCTTTCCTAGGCTGGAGGTTGGTTATGGGACCTGGCTATAAAACCATTCATTTGGATGTAGTTGTTTGACCAGGTGTACGCTCATAAATCACATGCTTGGATGATAACCTCCTCCATCCAAATCCCTTCTTTGTATACTGTAAAAGCTATTGGTTGTTCTTTTGGACTTGTATCTATACATGTGGCTCCTTCCCTGCTGTTTTACACTTGCTATCTGACCACAACCAAACATATGCAGGGTGAGAGAGGTGGATATTCTCTTGACTTTTTTGCCCCAATGAGTTTGACATGCTGAATTGAATCACATTGTCCCGTGTCTTCAAAGGAGTGAGTGCTGGACTGAAAATAATTTGTGAAGATGATGAATGAAAATAACTTGTAATCTATTACATGGGATATTTTAGACTTATGCTGTGTATTATTGTCTTTTGGGTTGGAGAAAATGATGACCACAAGAAATAAAAAAGTCAATACTAACATTGTATTATGTAGTATGATTATTAGTAGTTGTACTCTGACATAGACCAAATCAGTTATGATCTGCAGACATGATCTGGTGTGTTCCTTGGAAACTAACAAAATCAGAATTGTGCGCAGTGATGCACATGGAACCCAGACATTCAAAGTTCTTTAGTAGCTCTAAAAGATACATCACATGAAATAGTTACACAATGCCATTATCAGGATTAAAACAGAAAGGGATGGTAAAAACATGGATATATTTGCGCTGTAGATGTAACCCCTAGTTCTTATAACCAAATGGAATCATGTCAGCTTTTTTAAGGCAAAACACGCAATGAATTCCACTTTAAAATATTGGAACCTAGAAATGCTTTGAGAATAGATCCAGTTCAAACACAACACGTCTGCCCTCTTGTGGGAAAATGGCAGAACCACAGTATGCTGCATTATCCTGTACATCTGTGCTGTAAGATTACCTCAGTATATATTGTACCTTTCCTGGAAGTTATTAAATGAATTTACTCTTAATTTTATCTATTTGTTTAGAGGTGGGGGTGGCAAGGTTGTGCAACAGGTAGTGTTTCTGGGCTTGGCTGTTCAAACCCCACCCCAGCTAACTGTCTGTGATGAGATTTTTTTTTATTTTTTCCTCCCACAGTCCAAGACACATGGCCATACGTGGATTGGCTATTTAAAAGTGTCTGATGCCCTGTGATGGTACTGTTACCCCATCCAGAGTGTCTCCCTGCCTTTCGTCCATTATTTCCAATTGTATGCCCTTGACCCATTACAACCCAAAATAAAGACGTTATAGAAAAGAAATGAGTTAACATTTTGGTGTTTGCATTTGTACACTGATGAGCCACAAGATTAAAACCACTGAACAATGAAGTGAAAAACCTTTTACAACAGCACCCTTCAAGGGGTGGATGAGAAATATTAGACAAGTGAATAGTCAGTTCTTGAAGTTAATGCATTGGTAGCAGGAAAATGGGCAAGTGTAAGCATCTGAGTGCTTTTTATGAGGGCCAAATTGTGATGGTCATAATGTTTTGGCCTGAGCATCTCCAAAACAGCAAATCTTCTATTGTGTTTTTGTATACAGTGGTCAGTACCCACCAAAAATTATTTGAAGGGAAATAAAATCTAGCTGAGAAGTGCTACTGTTGCACAAACTGCTAAAAAAAAGAAATAATAGTGTATTTCTGTCGGCTGATTATGGGTTTCTGTGCCCATGTTGTCCCCGTTGTGTCCCTTGCACATCAGAGAGCCTTAGGCGTCCATCATTCACTGGTTCTTCTTCCTTGGGTCACATTTGGTGTGTAGTAATTATGGTAAACTAAGAATACACCCCACAATACCTGAAGATTTGCAGATGATCTGACCAAAACATTAAGACCACCACAGTCTGGCCCCCTAAACATGTCCATTTTTCCTTCTTCCATTTCCTAATATATAATTTATATAACCTTTGATAGGTGTCACTGTAAGCATATAATGTTTATTCATTTAACCTGTGAATCGTTTTACTTTTGTGGCTAAAATTTGTATTTATTTACAAACCCATTTTCCAGGAAAGTATGAATGTTTTGTAAAATATAATAATAACATTGGCGACTCAAAAGTGTCCGTAGGTGTGTGTGTGTGAGTGAATGTGTGTGTGTGTCTGTGTTGCCCTGTGAAGGACTGGCACCCCCTCCAGGGTGTATTCCCACCTTGCGCCCAATGATTCCAGGTAGGCTCTGGACCCACCGCGACCCTGAACTGGATAAGCGCTTACAGATAATGAATGAATGAATGAATGAATGAACAAGGACCTGAGAAATTTCTTTGTATTGAACCTTTAATTAACTGACAAAAGGGCAAAAAAGATTTGCAGTGTTTTCAGTGACCAACTTGAATGTGGTTTGTAAATATTACATTTTGAATCGAATGCCTGCAACACACCAAGAAAAAGGGGACAGGGGCAAAATAGGCGTTAAAAATGTAACATTAAACTATTAGATGTATATAAAGATCATTCACTAAAGGCTCGGGTTATGTGAGCAAAAGCTATCTATGGCTCATTACTTTGTGCCAAACTTAATGAGGAAATTGCCAAATAAGTCAAACAGAACATGTGCTGGGTTTTCTGGAGTCCATGTTTTATGAAAAATGAATGTTGTGCTTTCTGAGATAAT
Organism: Hoplias malabaricus; assembly: GCF_029633855.1. Classification (NCBI taxonomy): domain Eukaryota; kingdom Metazoa; phylum Chordata; class Actinopteri; order Characiformes; family Erythrinidae; genus Hoplias; species Hoplias malabaricus. Next base: position 9,326,243 of record NC_089815.1, on the reverse strand, counting down.
GAGAAACGGGACTATCCAGATTGCTATTATGTTTTTTATCAGTGCCGACATCTCTCATCATCAATGACCACACCCTGGGTGACTTGCATACACAAGAAGTTTCTATCGATGTGGATGGTGTCTTTTTCTGGCCAGCCTGTAGTCCAGATCTGCCTCCTGTGGTGCACCATGAAGAGGAGTATCAGGCAACAGTGACCATGGATTGTTGAGCTTGCAAAACTTGAACAATTAGGGTCATCAGGTGCCAAGTGATTAAATTGTTGTAATCAAAAAGAAATGTTGTGTAACACAGTGGTAAACATGCCTCTGTGCCAAAGTTTTTGGAGTGTGTTGCAGGCATCGGATTCTTTTTTGCCAGTTTTGTCTGTTTTTGTGAGTTAAATAAAGCTTCAAGATAACTAACACAAAAATCCAAATGAAGATATTTCAAATGATGTATACTTTACAGGCCACAAGCTCTGAGCTCAACACTAGCACACACTTGTCTCAACATTTATTAGCATACACTGAACAGCCACAACATAACTGCCTAATATTATACAGGCTGCACTCATGTTGTCATAACAGCTCAAACCAATCAAGGCATGGACTCCATAAGACCTATGATGGTGTCCTATGGTATCTGGTACACACAGGACCAGACATTAGCAGCAAATACCTTAAATTTTGTAACCTGTGAGCTGGGCCTCCACATCACATTATTGGGCAGAGATCTTGGAAATTTGCAGTCCAAGTTAACACCTTGTTCCTCAGATCATTCATAACAAAATCCTGCAGTGTTATCCTACTGAAAAACGGGTATACCTTTGTCATGAATGGTTGTACTTGGTCTCCAACAGTGTTAATATCCACAAATGCCAGGACAAGAGGTTCACACAGCATCTCGCTGCTTCTGCCAGCTTGCCATATTCCTGTAGTGTCTTCTGCTGCTATCTCTTCCCCTTCTAAGTGAAAAACACTAACACCCAACTGACCACAGGAATTAAAATGTGATTCTCCAGACAAGGCCATGTTCTTCCTTTGCTTCATCATCTAGTTTTGATGTTCATGCTCAATGTAGGTGCTTTTAGCTGTGGACAGGGGTCAGTATGGGCACTCTGAGCAGTCTGCAGCTATGTAGGCCCATACTCAGCAAGCTTTACAACCATTATTATTATTATTATTATTATTATTGTTACACTTATATAGCGCCTTTCTAGACACCCAAGGACGCTTTACAATCTACACTGCTCAGAATGCTCAATTCACACACACACTGGCGAGAAGCGGCAGCCAAACGCGCACAGCGTACTCTCAACCAGAAACGACCGTCCACCTGGAGGACTGCATCGGGCACTAGGGTTTAACCCAGGACAGAGCGCCAATCCATATCTGGGCTCACACATACAGACATTCATTCACACACCAGGACAGTTATTAGAGAAGCCAATTCACCTACCCTCCATGTTTTTGGACCATAATAATTTGACCCCTTTCAAAATTTCAGACTTCAAGAATGGACTCTTCTGATATTTTTGAGTATATGCCACCTCTGAAGGGTACCACCACAGTGATAGCAAAAGTTACCACCACAGTGGCAAATTGTCTGACAGTGTGGTGCTCACTCCATAGAACACAAGAACACGATTATATTGTTACACTGCCCGATGCTGAAAGGCTGTTGTATTCGCTCTTGCTGATGCCATTAATTTTTTTTTTTCATTGTTAAAAACAACTATTTGTGTGCAATTAGTTTAACAAATACTCCTGTATCTGGTCGGGCATGGAAAACTTTTACCTACATAATATCAGATATCAAATAAGTCCAAATTAGTGCATCTCCCGTTTTTCTACTGGTTTGATCCTGTTGCACAAACAATAAAGCAAAATACTTAGATGGTACAATCAGTGCACCTGTGTGGGGCGTCAGCATGAATAATTTATGACCTGTGAAGTCCCGGAATGGGCAGTGTCTCATGAATAATAATTAAACCCGCCCTCTAATGTTTATTGAGCACGGATCTGACAGCGGAGCGGTTTGGTCCTATTATGGCGTCTCACCGAATCAGGATGGGCTTCTTGCTTCGCCAAGTCCTGTGCAGGAATTTACCGCTCTTCAACTGCTATCTTACAGCAGGACGTTTGGGTGAATAATTACAAAACGAGGTAAATGTAGGCGAGATGAAGGACGAGGAGAAGGCGGCGAGGCCGGCTCAAAGTGCCGAGGCAGAGGGAAAAAGCGGCGCTGGAGCGGAGGACGGCGGTCGGGGCTGCGCGGCGGCTGCGGGGCCAAAGACCGGACTCGGAGAGACGTCGGGGGCCCGGGGCGTGTCTGGAATACGGGTTTTAAAGGTAGTTAATTCTGCTGACATGACACCACTGGTATACGTTCCAGCAGCTAGCTAACGTTACCGAGCAGCGTGGAGAGGAGGGAGGGATGGTGCTGTTAACTAGGGCCGAGGCGCCTACGTGTAAATTCGTGAACAGCATCGATAACGCCTCGGTACCACCGACCCTCCCTTAGCAATGGCTGGGCTCTCTGTGATAGTTTGACCGTGTTTTTAACCCTACACCCGCCACTTCGTTTCATGACTTTCGCCCTGACGTAACGGTCACGCATTAACGGCAACGGGCTTTTAACTGTAGCGCGCGACATGCTAACTTACAGTAACTGTCATCCGTGTAACCTGTTAGCGCCGTCGCTAACTCTGTCTGAGGGGAACCTGTGAATGGACGTCGAAGAAAGGCGGGATATGAACCCACTTTAGAAGGTCTAGAAGCAGGCATATTGTTCACGATCCGTTATTAATATGAAAACCTTATCTCTGTCGTCACTGAAAAAAAGCATTGGTAAAATATTACGTTACAGGGCGATGACTATCTTCAAGAGTCTGAGATGGGTTGTATTTTGATGGATTCTTTTAGAGCATCAATCTTTTTTTTTTGTCTTTTCCCTTATGCTCCAAATCTTATGGAAATATAAATACAGAGGAATTTTTCATGTAATCTTTTCCTCAGAAAATACATGTCTTCTTGGTTTGTGTGGAGCTACATTGAAATAGAGAACATGTTACAGCTCAAACTGAAACATTGAATCATTACTGACGGTGAGTCAGCTAGACTGAGAGCTGTATTGATGGATGGCAGCGGTGTGTGTGTGTGAGAGAGTGTGTGTGTTGGTCATATTTTTATAATAGCCTGCAGAAATGTATTTGCTGGTATTGCTTTGCTGTTGGTGTTCTGAACCCTTGCCGTGAAGTTTGCACTGAAGCAGCCGCAGACGGCCTGGCCCATTCTCCATCTCCGCCAGGGCGTACAGCTCTGTGGACCATGATTTCATCACTCTGACTAATGACCTGATGCCTAACTGCCTGTCTGTGAATCAGGCCTGGCGACTCGCGTCAGAGTGTTTGTGCCCTGTGTAAATATTTGGGCCCCCTTGGTCCACAGTTGGGGGAAACCAAGTCTGTGTTGCTGTGTGGAATGCCATACCCTGGTTGGAGAACTGTACCATTTCACGCCGTTAATTTGACCATTAAAACCTGTACAGTAATGACTAATGTTTTGCACTTTGAGAAGTTCAGACCACAATATTTTCACTTACCCTTTTAATGTCAAGTGCACTGGTGTTGCTTTTCTAAGTGGTGTTTCTAAAACAGAGCTGATGTAATTGATTTCTTGTGTGGTCTGAGCCTCACCTCAATCTCTTCTCCTGTGTCACGTCACAGCGTAACATGAAGAGGAATGGCAGCCGTGGCTGTGTGACTAGGAAGACGCGGTTTGGTTCACGAGAGAGGGACTGGCTGAAAGGGGATGCTCTCCGGGGCTGTGTTTGCTTGTATGGGGCCACTGAGCCCCAAGCACCAGTCCCAGGGCCACAGACAACGTCTACAAGCCAGCCGGACCTGAAACTGGTGCTGTGTTCAACTAGCACCTCAGTGGAGGAGCTGTGTGCCCAACGCGGTGTCCAAAGCCTGTACCTGCAGCTGCATGGAGACCTCATCAGGTATAACACACCGTATTTTTTCAGCCATACTGACTTGCTGCTGTAACTAATCAATAAACAACACCAACACTCATCACCTCAGCACACACATGCACACATTTCTGACCTGACATGTCTGGTAAAGTCACAATCTACATTTTCTTCCTGTCATATAATGCATGAAAGCAGCTTTGTATAATAAGCAGACCTCCACTAACTCAGCTTATGGGTGTACCTTTCTCCCACTCTCTTTTTTCATTTTTCCTGCATGTTTGGTTTTATTAGAGGAGACTGTGGTCTTTTAGCTTCCTCTTACAATATTTTTGCTGACAATCTGTTTGTTTTAATTCTTAGTACAAATAATATGCACATAAAATGGAAATAAAAAAATGAGTGGATTCCTGCCTGTCATGTCATGCAACACTGTCAGTGAATGCACTTTACCACAATCTTTATTTAATTACTATTTTTTTAAATCAACATTGGGTGGCACACTGGCGCAGCAGGTAGTGTCGCTGACACACAGCTCCAGGGTCCTGGTGTTGTAGGTTAGAGCCCTGCTCCAGGAGAATGTGTCTGTGAGGATTATGGTGTTTCCTCCAGGTGCTTGGGTTTCCTCCCACAGTCAAAAAATACACACTGGTAGGTGGATTGGCTACTCAAAAGTGTCTATAGGTGTCAGTGTATGAGTGAATGTGTGAGTGTATGGTCCCCTGCACTGGACGGGCCAGTGATTCTGTGTAGGCTCTCGACCCACCATAACCCTGAGCTGGATAAGCGGCTACAGTAAATAAATTAATTTATTGACTGGTATAGCAGTCAGAATTCACACCTTGTATAGATAAAATTCTGAAGTCAGATACTTCTACATTTCTCTAATTCACCATTCATAGGTAGTTGGTTCACTTTGTTCAAGCACCAATTTAAATGACATAAATTAGGTAACAGAATACATGCTTTATTGTTAAATTGTTTACACTGGTTTTATACAGTAATTGTTATTAGTTTGTTAATGAAACAAAAATAAATAGATAATAAAGTAAACTATCTGTATTTTTTTTACTTTGATGTATTAGCTTTTAGATAATTTGTTATAATATTACATAGAGCTTATATCATAGAGGGGGAACATTGTACCCGGAACCCAAGCAGAGCTGAATTGCATAACTTTATGGCTTAGTTATCTGAGCTCTGAAGATTAGTGCAATTCACCATAAACCTAAACCTTTCGAAATGCGCATTCTACTGTGTCTTACATACTCGGGTGTGAATATGTTGAATGATATGTGGGCTACATTTTTATATTAAGGGCAATTTTTGTATGATGGGAGATTGACATGTTTTGTCAAGAAAAGGCAGACTGTGCTGTACTCTCAATATTCTGTGGCCACAGTGAGAGCAGCTTAAAAGTTGTTTTCTGTTCTGAGAGAGGGGTAGTATAGATAGTGATTTTCCAGAACTCCCAACCAGACCTATTTGAAAAGCAAACAACACACACAACTATAGGTAGACACATTAACACACATGTATGCACTTTACAATGGTGTGAATAACCTTGTCTGTCCAGAACATGATACTGAGTTTGAATTCACAGGTGGAACTACAGTGGGTTTATAACTCATTTTGGATGAAAAAGCAGAATTTATGCTAAAGAGAAACTGTAAAATAACTCTGCTAAAGTTGAAAAAAATTGTCGCAATGCTACCTAAGCTCTCTGTAGGAGTGAGTGTATATGTTTGTGCCTTTTTTTGGTTGCAGTTTTTGTGGCGTTATGTGGGTTTCTGTTCTAATGTACATACATATACAGGCCTTTTGTGTCTCAGTGTTCACTTTTTGCAGTATTTAGAATGTATGCATGTGAGAGGGCGGCATGGTGGTGCAGCAGGTAGTGTCACAGTCACATAGCTCCAGGGACCTGGAGGTTGTGGGTACGATTGGGTGACTGTCTGTGAGGAGTTTGGTGTGTTCTCCCCATGTCTGGTGGGTTTCCTCCGGGTGCTCCGGTTTCCTCCCACAGTCCAAAAACACACGTTGGTAGGTGGATTGGCGACTCAAAAGTGTCCGTAGGTGTGAGTGTGTGTGTTGCCCTGTGAAGGACTGGCGCCCCCCCAACCCCCCCAAAAAATATCCCATATTTAAAACTGGAGCATATTTACAATACAAGACTCACCACTGAACTGTGAGAGTAAAAAATACGAAAACAAAATAATCATTCAGTAATCATGGTAAAATGTATTAGTTTTTTTATTTTTTAAATACTAATAGTAATAAAATAGTTATAGTATTTTAGTAATAGTAATAGTAGTAATAGTAATAGTAATAGTAATAAATAGATATATTTAATTTATATATTTAATATAAATAGATAACATAGTTATAATAAATAAATAGTAATAAATAGTTATTACTAATAGTAATAAAATAGTAAAACTAATAATTTTATAAAAAATTATTAGTTTTACCAAAATTAATTGTGATATTGATTTGCAAAGCACTATGGGCATCATATGCAGATATTGACTCAGGTGTAATCTAACATTCATTCATTCATTCATTATCTGTAAGTGCTTATACAGTTCAGGGTCGCGGTGGGTCCAGAGCCTACCTGGAATCATTGGGCGCAAGGTGGGAATACACTCTGGAGGGGGCGCCAATCCTTCACAGGGCAACACAGATACACATTCACTCACACACCTACGGACACTTTTGAGTCGCCAATCCACCTACCAGCGTGTGTTTTTGGACTGTGGGAGGAAACCCATGCGGACACGGGGAGAACACACCAACTCCTCACAGACAGTCACCCGGGAACTTTAACATAAAGTGTACGCTAGCATTAGAATTCAAACCAGAAAATACACATGACCAGCAAAGGAGAAAATGTTTCATAGGGCAGAAAAAATAGAAGCAGCAGAACACTGAAAAAATTAAAAGTTTTTTTAAAGCTTTTATTGTGTGTCACTTGTGGCGGTTTTACACTGTATGTCATCTGACTTGATGCAAAGCTCCACAGATCCACATGAAATGTAGTTTAGATTCTGGAGATGTACACTTCAGAGAATCTGTGAACCTCTGCATGTTATACTTATCCATGACTCCCTTCTCTACATCACAGTGCTGAAGTAAAAATGTATTATTTCCTCCTCCCTTTGCCTTTCTGTTTTTCTACAGGAGACTGGACTCTTCTGAGCGGCCACTTCAGATGGTGTATGACTACCTGACCACAATGGGCTATGACGACCCCCTGCGTGTGCAGCAAGAAGCTGCCAACTCTGACCTCAGCTGTATGATACGCTTCTACACTGGTGAGTACTGGAAGTGTTTCCCAGGCCCAGCCAAATTTGTGGAATGATCAGGCCTGGGTGCCAATGGGCTGATGGGGTGGTAAAGTGGTTACAGATATATAGATATTGCAAGGGTTTAAGAGGTGTCTGTTTCAAATAAACATCTCAGCTTGAAATTTAAAATTAGAATTTTTTTTTTTACCTGGAAAATGGTGCTGGAGTCTCTTTTATTTTTGTTGTGCTGAAGGGAAATAAATGCTGATGATGCTTAGTTGTTCTGACACAGCAAAAAGACACAGAAAAATATTAGATTCTCGACTCTCTTGGGTGCTAGTTTAGCACCCCCCCTCCCCTAGTCTCTCTCTTATATTTACCCCAGAGCCAGGCAACATGCTTTACAAACGACATGCTTTGATATGCATGCTTATCACCTTATGTTGAATGAAATATGTGTGTGTGTGTGAGATTCAGAATCCCTGCAGCCTCTTTATGTCACTAGAAGGAGATTGAGCTTTTTACAAAGTGGCTTTCATTTCTGCAGCCCTCACATTGCAAGAGCACCAATCTGTCTGTGTGTGATTAGTACCCAAGACTTTGCTATCTACGCTGTGCTTTTAGGTTTTGTATTCCTCATAGTATAGTGCATTTCTGTTTGCAGGTTTATCAAGGGCTTTGACTCTCAGGGGAGTAAAATGAGGTAAAAACATAAACACAGAAAGCTTACTATTTGCCATGATACCTCCCTTTTGCTGGCTGTTTATCCCTATGGTTTATCAGTGAGGAGTATGGGTGTGCTGATTTTGAAATTCTAGATAGATTTCTAAGTTAATTCTACTTGTAGATTCTACAGTAGTATGAGTACATGTTTCTACTTGTAGAATGAAAATAACTCTAAATTCATTCATTTTGTATAACCTTGATATAGTTTAATAATACATAACATGTATGAATGAATTAATGAAGAGTTAATTAACTAATAATTCTATAATAATAACTATTATATTATGTAAATATTTTATATTAGAAGTACTTAATCACTCAATGGCAGGTGAATATAAAGATATCTATTATTGGTGTAGCAGGGGAATTTGACTGTGTTATAATATGTACCATTGGCTGTGGTATTATTCAATGTGCTGGCAATTTGAGAGAGTGAAAAAATACAGAAATTGCACAACTAATGTGTGAAAGCTAAAAACATAAATTTAGTTTGCGCACACACACACACACACTAGTTAATTATACTTAACACTTGTAATGCTTTTTGGATTCAATACTTTAATTTTGGATTTGGATTCTCATTAGTTAATTAGTGAATAGTGTTTCAAACACCTTTTTCAACAGTCTAGCAAATGATTGGAAATTCCCCATAGAGATAAAAGATACCTCTGGAGGTTGCCCTTTTTGAGCAGGTCTTGGTGAGTTGGACCAGTGGCTGTTGTATAGAGAGCCTGAATAGACATGGGGAATGCACAGCTTCCCTTGGTCCAGGGTTTTGGGCAAACTAAACATCCATCCATCAGGGCAGTAGGGGAGGTGGAATGCTATTCTTCATCCCAAGGCACCTTGGACCTGTCAGGGTGGCTGTGGTAAGCAACAGCCCCTCATGACACTCAGATTGATGACCATGAGTGCTAGATGGATAGCCTGCACCTTCTTCATCTGTACACCGCAGCCTTTTGGGAAAGGTGGGCACAACACATTAGAGTCCTCAGAGGCACACACGTGCACATACGCAGGTGTGTGGCTATAGTCAGATCACATTAAACTTGCTGATAGGCTTTGGTTAGAGAGGAGACAAGGCATCTGATGTTCTGTAATGTTGTTCCTATTAATAACCACACTGGGTGTGTGGTATTGTGATGCTGAGTCAGTGTCACACTGAGTAGCCAAGATTGTAACGACAATACAAAAGACAAATGAGAGGAAGTGTTTCCTGCCTGGTCCTTTTATAGAGCATTTTAAATGGATTCAAATCTAGTTTGAATATAAAAATTCTAATTCTATTATATATATATATATAAGTAACTATATTTACACATCGGTACGGTCCTTTAATATAATGTACATCCCAAAAAATATTAAGACAGATATGCTGTAATGTTATATCCAGTAAGGAGACAGATCTGGCTGGATTTTTGCAAGCCTAGATCTGCAGTGACTGTAAGACACAAATATTTTAAAATATATATTGATCTGTGTGTTTCATAGTCAGTTTAACTGGTTTCCTGAATGGATAACCAATTTGAACCAGGTTAAGTTCCATTGAGTGTTATAGCAGTGGTTTACACCACATCATACTTGGTTCAATCGTTGGTTGTTAATTACATATAAGAATCAGAAAAAACATTTTGGTGCAGCACAGTGATGCAGCAGGTACAGTTGCTGCCACACAGCTTGAGGGTCCTGGGGTTTGTTGGTTGAATCCCCAACCCAGGTGACTGTCTTTAAGGAATTTGATGTGTTCTCTGCTTGGGTTTCACACTGTGGCTCTCTTTCTACGAACTATTCATAAATACATGTTTGTGGGTGCGCTCATTAATTTATGTCCTGCAATCACTTTATCATGTTCAGGTTCACATTGTATGCAGAGCTTACCTGGAGCCAGGACGTGGCACTAGTTCATCACAGGATACCACTTACTCACATCCATGGACACATTGGAGTAGGCAACCATCATGTGATTTTGTACTGTGGTAAGAAACCAGAGCACCTGGAGGGAACCCATACAAACACTGGGAGAACACATCAGACTCCTCACAGTGACCTGAGGCTGTTAGCAGAGACCAGACTAGATAGACATTTGCAGAAAATATAATAATTTTAATACAAGGGCAAAGCTTAAGGAATGTAACTAAAGGATCAATACTACGCAAAGGTATGTGCTAAAGGCACAGTTAGTCCGGCACAGATGTCTCCACTCAGTACTCAGGTGAGGGAGAGAAGCCTGCCATTCCTGTTTGGAGGGCTCGGAACTGCATAGATCCTTATGACCATACAGGGAGTCCTGGGAATTGAGGTCGGCAGGAGGAGCCGTGGCAGGGAAAAAGACAGGTGCGACTGCAAATACTGTGTTAGGAGGAGAGGACAGTGTAACAAAGGCGAGTTTCAAGCCCGCAATCCCAGTACTCTTTAGCTCTGTGACAGCGACCCTACCTGTTATATCACCCATTTCTTGGTCTGTTGAAGCCAGGCTAGTGGTCTGTGTACTGGCCAGGCCTTGGGAGAGTTTATGTGCCTTTTTTCTATGTCATATAAGAACATGTCAGTCTGTACTGGAATCCTTAGATGTGCTGTCACTGGGACGGTGATTGAGTTTTTTTGTCCAAGAATGAAAACTTTTGTAAGAGGCTGTTACTGTAGTAAAATAGGGTCTTCCAACTTTTTGACATAGTTTATATTCCTATACAACTGACTGAGATTTTCTCTTTTAAGAGACTAGGTTGTGGACAAAACATAAGATGAAAGAAGAAATAAGGGAGTTAACACTAATAAATGCTGACTTAATAAAGTCCATGCTGTAGAAAAAACACAAGCTTTTGGATCATTACTCTGGGGGAGAGGGGAGTCAGGGTAGAGGGTCAGCCATTCCAGCTGCAGCTCCTGGGGGAAAGAGATGTGAGTTCTGGCATTGCTCCATTCAGCCTGGCTGGGTGTTCCTCTGGAGCTCTGACCCAAACCAACCCCACCCCCTGCACTGAATTTCAGCTTGGGCCTCTGACCACCACAGTGGCCCGTAGGAAATAAATCATCTTTGGAGCTGGCTTTGGCCAGTTAATGAGATATTGATCTGCCAGGAGCCTTAACTTAAGGGAGAAAATGAAAACTAAATAAAGGATGTGTGTGCATGTGTATGTTTGTGTGTCTCTGTGACTGTGCTGACAGGAAGGCTGGGGCTTAGAGTCTGGGATCAGATTGATACATAAGAGATGGGAGATCAGTGTGGTTCCTCTCCCCTGTCTGGAGCAGATAACTGGAGACCATTAATAATCAGAGGAGTCGGGATCCAAGCACCAGCTTAGTTGTCTTCTATGATATAGACAACATTGAATTGCGTGGTTTACGATTTAGTTTTATTGCCTGAAATAATGTACAAAATGACATAAAACATTGTATACTCTCAGCACACAGTAAAAAAAGCAAAACATTTTGATGGTTTAGAGAGCTCTTCTATATATTGCAACCTTATGTGATATCAGCATTGCAAAGTCCAATATCATGTTAATGATTAACAAACGATTCATTATGATGCCCTATTCTCCACTATATGCAACTCATATTATTCATACTGATGTTGTATCTTTACAGCTAATTATAAGGAAGACCACAGTGACCAGGGTCATCTTCAGTATGTTATGGGAGCAGATTTACCTAAATCCTTAGTGAGGACTTTTCTGTCACTGTAGTTATATTACAGAGGTTTGGATCATTTTCTATTTTGATTGTCATCGTCTTGAGAACAGTGACTAAACTGAAGTAATTCAGATGAGGCCAGGCTGTACTGTGCAATTGTAATTTATGAGGTTTGTGTTGCTTGAAAAGAGGCCAAACATGTATTGGACATAAATGATTCATTCACTTTCCTAGCCAGACCTTTATGAGAGACAGCTTTCTTATTTTTGTCATATTTTGCTGGTAAGATCACACTTTATTCAACCCCTGGCAAAAATATGGATTCATCACACAGGATGCTTAACCAGTGTACAGAATAAAGTGGTTATAGAAGCTGAATGAATTAATGTTTGAGGTATGGTTCAAGAAGCCAAAATGTTCAGCATAAAAAAAGTTTTTTGTGTGCTCTCTCCGTGATATATTTGCTCCAAGTTAAAAAAGAAAAAAAAATCTGAGATCATCCTCTAATTGTGGTGATTCTGAAAATGTTGCAAGGGGATATAAATTATATGGTATGGTGGAGGGTAAAACATGCTCTGCTGGAAGTTGGGCCTGTAGTTTGAAGGTTTGGTCAATTGATGTGGTTTAAGTTTTTTTTCCATTCCATCCTTTAATGGCTTCTCTCTATTACGGATGTCTCCATATTTTATTTTTGAAATACAAGCCTAATGTACTTAAATTTTATTTTCTTTCTAATCAAAACGCTGTGCTTTTTTTCTGAAAATCCCGTTACCTGAGTTTCTCAGAGTTGAAAACATTAACCATTGAAGCTGATGTTTATTATTACCAGAGCTGCTCATTGGTTTTAGCTGTGTCCAGTATCTTCATTTCCACCACCAGTGGCACCCCTTGCAAGCTAACTTAATCTATGCAATCTTACATAGCTTACATAGACCTAACTAAGTGGACTATTCATTTGCAGGCTATAAATGGGATAGTCCTTTTTAACTGAGCTCTGCAAGAGTCGAGACTGTCCAAGATTTTAGACTTTGATGAGGCTATTTTAAAGTCAAGAGTCTGATGGGTTTTATACGTTTCATTCAATGTGGTTCAATAAGGAGTGTTTAGTCTTGACATACCTCTCTGGCTGAGTTAGAGTAAGACTTAAATATTTTCATAATAAAGTGTGCTGTCAACAAAACACAAAAACCTGAGCCAGGAAGTGACAAAGCCATTAGGCCTAGTTTGTTTTGATGATGCATGTAGCCCAGGCCCTGGCTTAGCATTATTACATACAGATGCAGAACGATGACGATACATGCATGTTTATATATCTATTATATGCTATTGCTGATGAGACATATATCATGGTATTGACTTTTTAAATTTTTAATATCTTTCTGATATTTACTTAGCATTTTATGGAGGATCTCAACAAGCTAATCTATATATGTTGTATTAAAATGAATCAAATAGACATTTATTATTATTGTTAATAATAATTTCAATATGAATTATTGTATAAACGTAGTCATTCTATTGTGTGCATCACAATGAATATGGACCAGAGAAGCAAAGGAGAGAGTTTTTTAAAAGAGGTCAGAAAGAAAATTCTTACGTCATGGTAAACATGCATTTTTTGCCATTGCACAATGAAATGTGACTTCCACATTTAACCCACCTGTGGCAGTGAAAACACACACACACACACACACACACACACACACACACACCCACCCAAGTGCATTACGGGCATTGAATACACACCCAAAGTGGCAGGCAGCTATCCCCTTGCTCAAGGGCACCTCACCTGAGGGATTGCCTTCAGTTTCCGTGTTCATCATGGGATCCAACCTTCCAGTTCAAGCTTGTCCTCAAATCATTAGGTTGTTTCTAGACAAGCATGTTAAAATTAAAGGGCATGAAACCATCCATGCAGCTTGATGTTCCTATGACTACAGATGCAAATATTAGTAAGAATTTTAAGGTCCATGGGACCATAGCCAACCTCCCTTGATATGGCCGCAAGAGGAAATTTGATCCCAGATTGAATGGAAAAATAGAACTCCAAGGTCAAGGTGCATCAGTGTCTTATTGCGTTTGCTCAGGAAGATTTTGGGCCAAACTACCTGTTGACAGAGGTAAAACTCTCATTCGTAGCCACTGTAATGGATTATTGTTAATTATTGCTTCTAAAGCCGGGGTTACACTACACAACATTTAGCCCAATTTTAACCCTAATATCTAGTGGGGCAGAGTCTGTATTAGTTGGCTTTAGTCTGCAGACTTTGGTGCAGTTACAAGTGCCAGGCTGGGGCTCCAACCCTTACAGACTTATTCTAATGTTCCATTCCACCTAGAAATCACTTGTTTAGTTCAGGAGCTTGGGGTCATGTAGTAAATCATCCCCCGTTGTGTAGTGTGTGCCTGACCTTTTCCAGTCTCTAAAAATGGTCAAAAAACTGGCATGAAGTGTGAGATACCCTGTCTGTTTATAATCTGTCCCAAATTTAAAAGTCATGTAGTGTCTCCAAGGCTTAAAGTTAATGCAACAAACCATTAGGTTAAACATTCCAACATATTTGTTTATGCCATTTGTTTTATTTAAATATTCTGTGGAATCAAAAATAACAATGAAATTAACAATGATACATGCCCATTAGCTTTGTCAGTTTTAAGTAATTACACACTTTAATTAATTTTAGACACTTTAATATCTGCAAATAAATAAACATATTTGACTGATTACGTGTTCTGCTTAGCAGAAGACCTATATGGTTTGTGTGTGTTTTTGTGGGGAGGGGGTGGTAAAATCAGTGGTTTGAGGTTTTTCAGTGGTTTGTCCTGTGAACTGCTAAATATTCCGGGACTTGAGTAAGTGATGATGATGATGATGTACATGTGCTTGCATAACATTTTGTTTTTAAGTTGAGTTTAAGTTGAGTTGAAGGTGCATTATAATTTGACATGGTATGTCTGTATGTCTATGGCTGCTTTCAAGGGACATTAAAGCTTTTGCCATGTGGTTCTGAGGTTTACAAACAATTGGAAGAAACGTATACACTAGCAACACATTTTGTGCAACATTTCATGATAAATTTATCTTTTTAGTACAGAGCATTTTCTTTACTATCAGCAGCTGTGTTCAGTTCAGAAAAGCATGTCATGATGCACCTAAAGGCCCATAAAGGCTGACATGGGGAGGTGAACTCAGAAGTATTTGGGGAGGAGTTCAGGAATGGCTTATGAATGACTAGTAATTTGAGTACTTAAAGTGAGGAGCTCAAGCATTGTGGCAAGGTAGAAAATTGACTAAAGCATGTACTATACCAAAGGGTGTGGTGCTGTCGCTAGACAAAGGTCCTCAGTGGCATAAGCTAGAAAGTTAGAAGCTGGGAGCAGTGTGGCTGGCATGAGGAGAGGATGGGACGAAATTCCATAGCAGTACCTGAGACAGAGAGAGGGCTGAAAACTTATAGGTTGGGAGCGGCAAAGCCGGAGAGAGGTTGGGCCAAATGTCTATGAAAGGAGAAAGTGCGAGCTGCAAAGCTAGGGTTGGGAGCAGAATAGCTGTGAGCAGAGTGGCAGTAAGTAAGATCAAGAAAGAGAAAGTGTGAGCTTTACAATGGACGCAGGGCGCTGCTTGTTTGTGAGGGGGAAGGCATAGGGTGAGGGTCCACAGCAACTTCTGATGAGAGAGCACAAGCTGTGAAATTGAAGGCTAGGGGCAGTACAGCCACAAAGTGAGGTGTTGGGACGAAGGTGAAGGCAAAGTGAAGCGGTTGGGACAAACATCCACTAAGCACACAAGCTGTTGAGTTAGAGGCTGGGAGGATGAGGAGAGTGTGAGAAAATAAGATGGAAACTGTGCAGTGAGGAAACTGCGTTGAGTGCACAGGGTTCTGGGCAGAAGGCAGGCCCGCAGCAGCGGGGGTGCAAGCTGGGAAGTTGGAGGCATGGAGCGGCAGCTTCCGCATGGGGAGAGGGTGGGATGATGAAGGCAGGGGTTGGGATGCTAAAGGGAGAGGGTTGGGAGGATAGAGAAAGAAATGGGATAATGATTAGAGACAGAAAATGAGAGGGGCTGTGTCTAAATGGGTGCAATGCTGTCAATCACGGTAATAATCCGAGGGAAGGAGGTGCTGATACAGAATGAATGCTTAAACGCGCTGCCTGCTTCCTGTTCCAATATTGTCAAATGCAATCATCCTGGCAAGCACTGGATGCTGTTATTTTGGGGCATGTTACTGGAACACAGCCGGAGAGGAGGAAATGGGAGGCTCGAGGCCATGTGCTGTTGGCAGAGGTAGGGGCGGGGTTTCACGCTTGTCTCGGTGGGAGGAGAAACAGGAGAAGTGTCAGTGCGGGAGCAGGTATGCTTAAAAGTTTTAGCTGTTGGGGCATGACAGCAGCTGATCTCGTTCCCCAAACACGAGACAGTCCGACAGTTGTTTCACCAAAGGAAGAGGAAATGGGAGGCTCAAGACCGTGCTGGTGGCAGAGGTAGAGGCAGGGTTACACTCTGGATGCTACTTGTAGTGCGAGGAGAAGCAGGAGAACCCGGGTCTCTGCTGCAGAGCTTGTAGCAGTGGAACCTGGCAGCAGCCATGACAATGGCACATTCGCTATCCCCAAACTTGAGGCAGTCCTGTAGCAGTGTAGCCGGAGATGGAGGTAAGGGGATACTCGAAGCCGTGCCGATGTCAGATGCGGAGGGGTGGGGGGGGGTCACTCAGGAGGCCGGTTGCAGTGGGATGAGAAGCAGGAGAGAGCAGAGGCCGTGCACAGATCCAGAGTGGGAAAGACCGGAACACTACACAAAGTTTAGACCTGCAGAAATGAACCCAGAGCAGAGGAGTGAACTGACATTGCGAAGCAGTCGAGTCGGGGTTAGTCTCATGAGCTAAATGCAACATGTTTGTCTAACTCTTCTAAAGTGCAATTATTTGTCATTGTAGAACATACCACAAAATGTGTCGCATTTAACCCATCTGTAGCAGTGAACTCACACACATACTAGTGCGCTAAGGGTTGTGAACACACACCCAGAACGGGGGGCCAGCCATCCCTGTTGTGGGTTCAGTGCTTTGGTCAAGGGTACTTCAGCCATGGATGTTTCCTGCCGGTCTGGGGGATTGAACTGGCAACCTTCCAGTATCAAGCCCGGTCCTCTAACCATTAGGCCCATATGTATAAACTGCCCATTCTATAGCAGCATGCTCCAGTTTCACCCTTTAAGTTGTCTTTAGCTCAGTGAGTAGGAAAGCCCAGCAATCAGACACACTTATTGATCTTACCCTAAGCAAGCTTACTGTCACAGCCACTTGATTCTTATCAGTTTTCAAACAAAATACACTCAGCTTGGGCATGGAGCTGCAGTCTGATCCCTCTGGCACTCTTTTAGGTTTGCAGGAAAAAAGCTGTGCTCAATCTATGGAGGCAGACACACCAGGTCTGATCTGCTCTTGTTTCAAAGCAGCAAATTTAATAGAAGCTTAAAGGGAAGTAAAAGTTCTGTGTGTCCTTTGTGCTTTGTTTGACCTGCAATTAACTAAAGTGTGTTTGAGCTCCGGCAGAGTTTACAGTTGTGTGTGTAATATGTGTCCTTTTACATACAAGGTGCCATATCGAGCCCACATTGGCTACATAATCTGATTGCAAAAATGAGTTTAATGTGGCAAAATCTGGCTCATTCATCAACCTGACTGCAAATAGGGAGAATGATCTCATGGAACAGAGCAGCGGCCTCTGAGCTGAGCTGTATTGGTGTGTGCTTCTGGGAGGAAGTGTTTCAGTGGAGATACGCTGATACCTGGCTGTTCCTATTTCATGATTACTTTATATGAGGGTCTTAAAGTCTTCAAAGATTGTTGACCATTTAAATATACTTTAGTCTTTCACTGAAACAAGAAAAACATTTTTCAGTGATTATTTACTTTATTTTAACAAATAGAGTGGCTGTTCATCAGTTGCAGTGGCAATGTTTGTGTGTTCTGATGTCATGTAAATTAGTAAAGCCTATGACAACTAAGTGCATGCATGTGAGTCATGTCAGACAATGAGAAAGAAGGGTATGACCTCTGTAACCCAATGATACCCGTGTGTGAGTGTGTGTGTGTGTGTGTGTGGATGGGGGGGGGGTGTCTCAATGGGAGGAGAGAAGCCCATATGACATCATATGCTGGCAGCTTCATTCTCCTTCATTCTTCGTCTCCTACATAGAGTGCTTGCAACATACTGTGCATATGGCCCTAATTAGCACATGGGTGTGTGTGCATGTGTGTGTGTCTCTGTGTGTGTATCAGAATCATACTGTGACAGCTGCCTCTTGGGAGGGTTCATTGCTACAAAGAACTCTATCAACTCCACCCATTGTGTGTAAGTGCGTACTAGCCCACACACAAATGCAATTTATTTTGTATAAAGCACACTCCAGTCAGTATAATATTTTCCTCTCGTTGTTTCCTTTCTTTACTGCGTGTGCGTGTGTGTGTGTGTGTGCGCGCGTGTGTCCAGTCCTTTGCAGGGTGAGACACACTCACACATTCACTCACCCATAATGGACACTTTGAGTAGCCAATCCACCTACCAATGTGATTTTTTTGTGACTATGGGTGGGAACCGGAGAACCCGGAGGAACACAAAGTAATGTAATAAAAGCCAAATGGGTTGATTTGATACAAAAACACACCACACCTAATAGAATTTTTTTGTTAATATTTAGCTTTACATTTGTTCTATAAATGACAGTAATAAACTGGTAAATGTAAACATGTTTAAAAATATTTATCATTCATTCATTTATTCATTTATTTTCTACAACTGCTTAATTCTGATTAGTGCTACAGTATTTCTGGAGACTACCCAGGATCACAGAGTGCAAGGCAAGAACACACTTGGTTGGGCAATAAAATCTATCAAAAGGCCTTACACTCCCAACCAGTCACTCACACACAGCGGTGGGCAATTTCACATGGTCAGTCCACCTACAATGTCTGTTTATGTATTGTGGGAGGACAACAGAGCACCCAGAGGTAACCCAGACACAGGGAGAACTCACCAAACTCCTCACAGACCCAGAACCCCAGAACACTGAAACTGTGATGCAGCAACAATAACTGTTGTACCAACAGTAAAGAAAGAAACAAAGAAAAAATAACAAAAACATGTACTGCTTAGAAACATTTACCTCATGTGTACTTCACTCTTAGGTGCTGGGGAGAGCACGGAGAGGCAGAGAAGTATTTATTTATTTATTTATTTATTTTTGCATATTTAATTGCAATGCTAGCAGCCTGGAATGCATTAGATAGTAATGGATCACAAAATTAACTCAAGTACATAAGATGGCCCATACATGCAACATGCATTAACAGTTGTAAAAGACACACTTCCTTTATGAACACAGAAGCATAAACTGATGAATTCAATTCAGTGGACCGAAAGCACTAGATTTGCTTATCTGACTTGAAAGAGTTTTTTCTCAAACATAACTGTGTGAAAAATAAATTAATATATATGTATACACCCATCGCTGTAATAAAAGTGTAGGCTTGTGTAGGCTTCAGATGCACCGCAACCCTGAACAGGATGATGTTACAGAAATGTATAATGTTTGTCTGCAGAGCGGCCATTGAATGCAGACCAGCAGGAGCGGACTCTACTGAAGGGGGTCTTCAGTGTCCGGAAGGGCAAGACACAACTTCACAAATGGGCAGAGCGGCAAGTCATTCTGTGTGGCACCTGCCTGATTGTGGCCTCTGTCAAAGACAGCTTAACGGGCAAGATGCACATCCTACCATTGGTTGGAGGAAAGGTAAGTTTGGACTGATTGTACCACTACCCTGTAACCTTGCTCTCTCTGCAAGGACAGAGTCACAGCTGGAGCACACAAACACAGCTGCAGATGACAAGAAATGGGAGAAGCAGGAAAAGGAATGCATGGGCACAGTCTGACCAACACAACTATATTTACTCTTGCTATGGAGTGTTTCAACTAGTATTTTTTAGTAGCAGTTGAATCTGGATACTGGGGATTACGGCGGTAAAGCGACTTTCACTAGCCTAGTTTTCATGTTTTTCTTAGAGTTTGTTGAAATGTAGTCTGTGTTGTTTTGGTTATGGATCTAGTCTGCACAATAAAAATTTCCTGTGTTTTCATCTAATAATCAGTAGCATAGAATATACATGCGCTAAATTTGAGTAAAAGAATATGTGTCCTCAGCTCTGTCTGGTATGAAATATTACACTGATCAGAACAGTGTCATTTACACAACAAAATAAAAATCATACAGGGGCAAGAATGAATGTATTTCTCTTGAAAATGCAGTATCCATTTCTGTTTGCTTAAAAGAAGTAGAATTTTTCATGGGCTTAAAGAAAAACACTACCTTATGTTTACTGGACTAGATTAAAATAATGTACAGTCAACTACAAATGCATTAATTTCAGGTACAGGAAACCACATTACATCACAAATCAATTACACCCAACAATATTTTTATAGTATTTGTCATTCTCACTTTTTTTATTCACAGACCTCATCTATTTAAATTAATTCTCTGTGTCCAGGTAGAAGAAGTGAAGAGGAGACAACACTGTCTGATGTTCAGCTCTGCTGGCCCCCAGGTCCAGACCTACTATGTTAACTTTGATACCCTGGCTGAACACCAGCGCTGGTATCGACAGGCCTCCAAAGTGAGTTGATGGGGTTTTATCTAATCAAACCATGCATTAAGTTCTCATTAGAGAGCCCAATATCGGGTGAATTTCTGACTGTGCCTAAGTCCCATTCATTCATCATATTTAGTCCTCATTCTCCTGTCATAAAAGGTGTGTGTTGTACACAGTGTACCCCAGAGTACACACACTGTACCAACCACCTGCAGAGCACAGCTTTGCTGAAACAGCTGGCTGTGTTTGCAGTTGTGTGTATGCTGGAAGCATTTATTGAAACAAAAAACATTTTTTTTTGGCTGTTTTTACGTGGTCAGACTTGCTTGCTTTCTGCATGTAGTTTCACTTTTGTGAAACCTGATAGTTACAAAAAGCCACTAAAAACACACAGTGTTGTATGCAGCACTTGTGAATACCAGTAGCTTGTATTTCTAGTAGCTTATATTGATTTAAGACATATCATTTGTGCTTTATATAGCCTGTGATTACAGTACACATTTTTTATGGTCTTTCTTCTGTATCCATTTATCTATTTATTATTATTTACTGTATTTTTAAATTTGGATCTTTGGGTTTTGTGTATATTCTATGAGAATTAATTTAAAAAATGCATTTGTTTGTACTTTATACCAAAATTATAATGTCTAGAAAAACTAAAGCTTATCATGTCATAGTTTAACTCATTTAATAATTTTCATTTTTTGGACCCAAAAGGAATCTCTAATCATTTGGTACATAATACTAGCTACAGAATCACTACTTAAATTTAATTAACAGTAGGTTAACAAATAAGGATATATGATGGCATTTATGGTCTTGTAAATAAATTAACATTACTCATCTAGCAAACTGAGCCCAAACTGAGCAACGAAGAACCATATATTTGAAATGTCTTGTAACCTTAAGTCTGAAATGAGATTATTTGATGCCCTCGTTTTAAAATCAGTCACTAAAGCATTGTTTTATTTTGTTCATTTTTAATGCATGCATGTTGAAAAACTGTTTGTCTCCATTGAAAAGACTGGACAAAAAAAACAGTGCTACTAAAAACAGAAATGTCTAATAAGGTTCTTTATTGCAAGGGCTCAATTGTTTATAAATGTTTTCATTGTCTATTTATGTTATATAAAGTGTAAAATGAGTTGCTGGTTAATTTACATGATGTAAGTTGAAATGTAGTTTCATGTAAGTTTAAGGCAAATTAAATTTAACTGTGTAAAACCACCCTTATTCATATGAACATATATCTTTGTCTCCCTCAGCCCTCTCTTTCTGCTTCTTATACACTGGTCTTTAATCACCTAATTAATATGTATCCCCTGCATGGACCCCATCAAAGTTTGAATACTTCCATCCAGGCAGCGATCACTCATACACAAAGACGTAGTAACAAAAAAAAACCCCAGAAGAATGAAAATCCAATTAGTCAGCTTTGGTTTGGAAAGGAGGCCTGTGTGAGGGAAAGAGCTGATTACCGTAATGACATGGGGAGAGAGATAGAAAGGGATAGGGAGGTAGAGTGGAATGCAGTAAGGAATTTCAATTTCAGAATATTTTTGAAATAGTTTGGCAAGGCAGAATTCAGTTAATACATTCATTTTGCACATGCATGAATTTTGTCTCTGAGTACGTTTGTCTGTGTTGCAATGGACTTAATGACTTTGCGGCTTTTTTGGTGTGTGTGTGTGTGTGTGTGTGTGTGTGTGTGTGTGTGTGTGTGTGTGTGTGTGTGTGTGTGTGTGTGTGTGTGTGTGTGTGTGGTGTCGGGGGAGGGGGCTGGTTTATAAAGACAGTCTTTCAATTCAGCTGAGAAATGAGCTTGCCCGAATGGCAGATAGCATCAAGAGACTTCAGTAGTGCTTCTACTAAGGCTTTCTTCTTTGTTGCTCTCTCTCTCATATTAAAACAGTCTGATCTGATACCTATGCATTAAATTCAAAAGCAGCTGTCCTTGAGGATCTAGAAAATAGTATCAGTATTGCTGGTGTACAAAATGAAAATATGTTACTTTATGATATACTAGGTATGTCATTATGATAATTTATATAAGGAATCAGTAACAAGCTGAGAAACTGAAAGCTTACACTTGCTTCCTCTGAGAAACGTTAAGTCTGTCATTGCATATTTTAAAGCTGGTCAGTTTATTGTTGGACTGTTCATTGGTCAGCTTACTGTGTTTGTTGGAGCTGTAGAATGAACAGGGTTCAAAAATACACAGGAGCCACATTTAGTTGTTTCTAACATATTTGCTAAATTCACAAAAACGAAATATTGTAATACATGTTGTGTATCATGAAAACATATTTAAGGGTGACTTTTAAATGCGAAGCACCCTATGGAGCTCATATGTAACTCACTCACACACTAAATCACTCATACACATACTCAGTCATGGTTAGCGATTGGCGCACAATGGATGCTATTTCTCACAAACCCAAATACAGGGACTGCTTTAACATGTGCCTATGTTATTTTTAATGCACAATAGGTACAGCACAGGAAATCTAAATTTTTATGTGGGTTGTGTGGTTTTACCATGTTACTGTTGTGTGTGTGTGTGTGTGTGTGTGTGTAGGTGGTCTCCCAGACCATCAGCTTGGTGGACTTGTCTTGCTACAGCCTAGAGGAGATGCCTGAATACCTTTTCTACAGCCAAGATGTCACACACCTGAATCTGCGACACAACTTCATGAGTCTAGAAGGTCCTAGAGGACTCTGTAACTTCAACAGGTAAAGGTTTTCCTTACACAAATAAAGGCCCATGTGATACCGACTACCATTCTTAGGAGACAAAATTGTTTGTTTCATTCTTAGAGAGAGTTTATGTAAGAGATGATGCTATTGAATGTTAATGAAACATTTATTTTAATTATTTAGCCACCATGTGAACAGGACTAAGGGCTGAAAAGCAAAAGGACTTTTAATTAACATGTTTTTGTGTGCACAATGAAGAATGGGTCTGCATGATAGCAGTTGTTTTGCTCATGACGTCTTTCACACCTAGCTGCATCTTGCTCTCTCTATCTATCCCTGACCCTCCCTCCCTCTTTCACTTTGCTCATCTCAGCTGCACGGTATATTTAGCAACTGTGTGGCACACATTTGTGGCAGGCATTTGTGTATGTTGTGTGTGGTAAGGCAAGGTGGGAACGCTTTCTCAAGCAGCCACCTTCAGCATATGTTGTGACTCAAGCAACCGTTTACGACTACAAAATAGGTTCCTATTCTCTACAGTCAGTAATGTGTGTAGGTGGGCATGTGACTATAGCTGTCATGTATGTACTGTGGGGCCTGACTGATATAGTTGATCAATAACATTTGACTCAGTCAACCAATATTCTGGTAATAAAAACACAGATATTTATTTTCTCTGTTTATATTTTTGCAACTGTTTAAGGTACACTGGAAAAGCAGCATATTTAAGTGACACTGGAATATATTTTCAGAATTTCTGATTTTCCTCTTTGGTTTTGCATTTGTAAGCCTATAGAAAAGATATTTGTCTCTTTAATGCTAATCCAGATTGTTGTAGTTCCATTTCCCTGTGCCAGGCTAGGCCCAAAAAAAAAAAAAAAAAAAATATATATATATATATATATATATATATATATATATATATACAAAATCTCAAAAATATGGGACCATTTTCTGAAAATGCAATAAAATCTGAAATATGTTAATTCACTTGCAAGTTTTATTTAAAAGAAAACTAGAAAACTAGGCAGTTTTCTAATTTTTTTAAATTACAGCTTCAAAATTGTGTTGCTTCACTGACCTGCAGTAGAATACATCTTCGTTGTTGCTACTCTGGGCTCAGCACTGCAGAAACTGCACTATAAATTTTGGAGGAGGGTAGGAAATGCTCCTACGTTAAGAATCTATGCTGTTGGATACACAAGAGCCCTAGTGAGCATTTATACTTTTGTGCCGGTGTCTGCCTTGCTCTGCAATTACACCGCCACACCACTAGGGCTGAATCCCAAACGTCTTCCTCAACTAGACATGGTACACAATGTAGTGGTGTAGTAGAATAAGTATTATAAATCTATAAAATGTGCAAATCGAGGGACTAGATTTTTGTTTGGCACCGAGTGTAGTTTACAAGTGGTGCCCCTATTCTCATTGAGTTTAAATTTTTCCCGGGGATGTCCTTATTTTTCCTTTGTTCAAACTTTTTATTCACATGTGATGTCCACGCAATTTCTATTTCTGTACTTCTTCAGTCCATCTTAAACGATGTCTGTCCAACTGCTGGCCAGTCACTGTCATAGTGGTTTGTATTGACGCGATGCTTTTCTGGAGAAGTGCACATGTTTGCGTTGACATGTTGCCTGTGGCGTGGCTTTGACAGTACACAGTGTAAATAAACACAGCCCTTTATCACGAAAGACACATTTCTGTAAACTCTGCTAGTTGTGGTCATTTTGTGTCCACTGTTAGTCCTCAGTTGAGAGAGAAGCGTTAGGATTGCAGCCAGTGACTGTTAACACTACAACTCTGTTTATACATCCCATTTTGGTTTACCGCTTCAAAATGACTTCAAATGCGCAGTGTGACAAGCTAAATAAACAGTAACAACTAATCAATAATGAAGTTTGTTGTGATTTTTTTTTTTATAATGGATTATTATTAATTTTGTTTATTAGTTAGTGCAGCCCTTGCTTGGATAATTTGGGGTCAGATAGGTTTGTTATGATCATCCATCCATGAAAGTCCTGTGTACAAATGCCACTCAGCTGTTATATCCAGGACACTAAAGCCATCGCTGCCATTACTGCAGGCAAGCGAAAGAGGCCAGGTCAGGCAGCCACTGTCATGCCTTAGAGACTTGCCCAACTCATGCTGCTAAAAAAAGCCTAACAAAGCAGCATTGTATATTTTTATGAGAGAAGGAACAATGGGCAGGTTTACTGTGACAATATTTCTCCTCCACTAACTGCCACAAAGTATATGAGTTAATGATTGTATATCTTATCTCTGCTGTGCCAGCTTTACTGATGGGGGAGGGCTCTCTGTGTGCTTGCAGGTTTTCCCAGTTGAAGAGTCTAAATCTGTCTCACAATCGGCTAGGTGTGTTCCCCGAGACTGTATGTGAGATCCAGACCCTATCTGAACTCAATCTCTCCTGTAATGGACTCAGCTCAATTCCACCTTGCATTGGCAACCTCCAGAGGTCAGAACACTGGGTTCATAGTCTCCATTTGACACACCTATTTCCTCAATCCCTAAGTGTCTGTCTGTTTATAATACACTTATTTTTATAGTCAGGATTTAGACTGCACTGTCATGCTGTTAAAAATGTATGCTCTACAATATAATACCATAATAATGGCACTGGCTTCTCATTTCTTCATAAAAGACCGTGAGGACTATGTATTTGCCTTACAGGTAGTGAAATCTAAACATATGATAATGAGGTTGGTTATGGATTTAAACTTTTTTCGTTATCATTTTTTCAAGTACACGAACATGTGCTTCTAACATGCGCCAGTTCTCTGTCAAACAGATTTATTTTTTATTTTCCAATTGGGCCAGTGAAATGTATTATGCTCATCTATGCTTGTTATGCAACCAGATTTAATCAGGCTTAGAAATCAGACCAGGTTTAAGGCTCCCAGCTGAGCTTAAATCAGTGGGTGATTAACATAAAGGGCATGCAGGAATTTCATATTAACCAGCACTGTTGTTCACATTTTTTTTTACAGAGGGGTCACTGAGTCTTTCTGAATAGAGACATTAATATGTCATAAATGAAGCCAATTGACTTGTTTGTCTGTTACCAAGCCTGCAGACACTCTGTCTGGATGGGAATCACTTGAACTCCCTACCTGAGGAACTGGGTGGCTTGTCACAGCTTTGCAGCCTGGGGCTCTCTTTCAACAACTTCACCATCATCCCTGCTGTGCTGGAGAGACTTGTTGCCATGGACAAGCTGGCTATGGCCGGGAACGGAGTGGAGGTCCTGGAGCTTAGTAGCCTGCTTCGAATGGGCCACATCAAGAGCATCGATTTACGGTGAACCATCAGGATCTATTGTGCATTTATCTCTCTATCCAAGTACAAATGTCTCTGTCTTTATGTTAGATACTGAAGTAAACAGAGAGCCTATCACCTGGATTTTGCTCATTTTTAGTCAGAGGCAAATCCTTGGCTAACATTAGTATTCTAATATGCTTTATGAAGACCATCCAACAAATGTTCTGTTTTTTCAGGACTTGCTGCTTTTGTATGGTAACATGTATTCACATTTGTGTGACAAGCACCAGATATGGGTGTTGTACTGGATTACACATAAAGCTTAAAGCAAGTTAAGCAATTGCCACCCTCCCTCAGAACAGGATGCTCTCCATATGAGAGGTTGTTTAGCCAGCTGAATATATCAGAACATCAAGGAACTTGTGAATAGTAAACTCATTCAGATTTCTCTCAATTGGGACCTCAAAGGGCACTGATCACAAACATAATGTTCCCAAAAAAAGTCAAAGTTGCCTCTCTACCACATGAGACACATCAAGTCTGTAAGTTAGAGGATTGTACTGAGTAAATCCTTTGTTTGTCATAGTCTCTGTTTTTTAATTTACCAACCTTCCACTTTTGGGGCAAGCCTGGCGAAACACCCTTGCCACCCAACTGAATAAAATAATGTAACTAACACTGTTTGTTTTTATGTGGTACACACATACTTTGGTCAAAGTAAAATTCTCTGTTATTAGACTATATATTTTAAGGTGCAGAGATGTTCTATGAGGTCCAGTGCACATCTGGTTACTGATGTAACCGCATGATTATAGCAGGGGGGAGCTTGCCTGTGCTAGAGAAGCAGAATATAGCACATTTTCAAGTGTCTGGATGGACCACAATAATATCGCATAATTTGTATGTAATCACAGAAACAAAGCTTTTCTGCAAAAATAAATATTAATTTGGGGGTATTTTATTAAATATTCTGTTCAATATATGATATTAAATGACATTAAAATCAAGTTTAGTATTGTATCAATGTAATTTTTTACATGAATAATTTTTATTATACAATATAATATATAAACTCTTGATCACACAAATGTACATCTTCACAAAAACTGTATGGAGAATGTAAAACCTCCTGTTCGCAGGGAATAGTGATTGCATATTTTTTAAAATTCGGCACTATTACTCAGCACTTACACACTTTTGGATGACAGCACATTTGTTTGCGACTTTTGAAGGTAGCTTTCAAAGGGGTTTCTCGCCCTAAAATAATCTGTCTGAGTGATTTGTTCTGGTCTTAAGGCTACTCTTCCTCTGTTTGCTTGGATGATCTCTGATTGTAATCTTAGAATTTCAAGAACAAATGTGTCTTCTGTGTTTTTCCTCCCATTTGTTCTGAAATAGCAGTGACCCATGTCAGTCATGTCTGTTAGTGCTACATGTCACACAGACAAAAAGCATTTTTGTCTGGATACATCCATGTTTGGTATGTGCAAAATATTCAATTTCAGGGTGTGCTAATAAATGAATATGCTTTCAGCCATCCATTTTTCTTGTTTACTGTATTTATACAGCTGTACTATGTACAGTGGCTATACCTGATGGCTGACATTAAATTCAACTGCCTGCGCAACAAACAGCTTAAGTGAAGGAAATGTTAATCCACTGCTGATAGTTGGTGGCAGAATATAGTACAACCATTAATTACAAAAAATTGGAATAGTATGGAAAATGCAAAAAAAAATGGCAGTTTCTCTTAGTTTTTTTTTGACTTCATTTCATTTAACTGCAGACTGTATGAACCCATGATATTTCATGTTTTGTCTAGTCAGCTTCATTTAATTTGTTAACATACATACATGCATTTCAGTTCAGCAACACAGAGAATGCCAGGCGATGATGTGTTTCAAGTATTATTTTGTCCCATCCTTCAAGCAAACATGGAAAGTGTGCACCAGTAGAATGTAATAATGTTTGCAATGAAACGGAAATCAAAGTATATGTCAGAAAAAATGTTGTTGTTTCTTTGTTTTACTTGTTTACTTACACATAGTGCATAAAATAAAAAATGAGGTTGCAATCTTCCATTTAGTTGCAACAGCTTTCCACCAAATGCAGTAGTGTGAGGTCATGAATATATGCGAACATGTCAGTTAATGCTGTTGTGTTACAGACTGAATGGCCTTCACTGTGTGAAGAGCGAGACTCTGGAGCCTGTAAAGCAGCTTACTCATCTGGACCTGAGGGACAACCGACTAACTTCGCTGGACCTTAGTGCTGCCTGCAACCTTGAGACCCTGCACTGTCAGCGCAACCAGCTAGGGGTACTCTCACTCAGTGGGTTTACTTTGCGCACTCTACATGCTAACAACAATCGTGAGTATAATCGAGAGTGTTTCACCCTCTAAGGAATCCATTACCTATGTCATGTTGCTGAGAGAGTGTGCTGAATATAGTGTTTTTACTCCCAGGTCTAGCCACAGTGAACATCTACCCAGTTCCCAACCAACTGACAGTCATGGATATGTCCTGGTGAGTTCTAGCTTCTGATAGTAGAATTTTCAGAATTAAGGTTGACATTTTTGCACAGATGCTAAATATCAGGGATGAACAGATTCATCAATTTGTAATGTTTACTAAGGCAACCAATCTTACGACCAGAATAATCTAAAATCAAGTTTTAACTTTCTATTGACAATTAACAAGTTTGCTTGCTTCATTACAAAAACCCGTTACTTTGAAAATAAAATGTTTATTTTATATATGTACATCATGAAGAACACCACAAGTGTGATGGTGGTACTCTTCCCTGAGGATGTGGTCCCTCCAGATGTCATCCACTCTAGTTTATATCTTCAGGTGATGTTTAGCAACTGAACTGAAAAGTTTAGCCAAAGGAACAGCGACTATGAAACCAGGCAAATCCGCTCAGCAGGGGAACACACCATTGTTCACTAAACCACAACATTAGCTATTACTGTGTTTATTACTAATGAAATATGACAGTTTGGTTTGTTGGATTGGCTATAAAGAATTTGACAAAAGGACAAACTTAATGCATAAACTTTCTTCAGGACACTCAGCATTTTAGTGGTCAAATTGTGAAATGATGTGGACAAAGGCATACAATATCTACCCTTGTCAAAACAAGCTGTGCTTATGAACATGAATAACTTTGTGATGGTTTGATAGGAATCTCCTGGAATATCTACCGGACTGGGTGTGTGACAGCAGAAAGATTGAGGTGCTGGATGTCTCTCATAATCTGCTTCTGGAGCTACCTGCCAGGTCAGTGCGTGCGTTTATATGTTTTTTAATCCTGATTCATAATTTATCCGGAAGCTAAAAAATTAACTTTTTTTTCCAGTGTCTGTATGACATTGCATTTTGTGGTACTTTATTTGACAGTGAAGCATTTTAAATGATTTACATTGGCCAGAATTAGATTTACATTGGCCAGACTCTGGAAGAACATTCAGTCACTGCTTGTTGTTGGTCAGATGATAAGGTGACTGCCTCTAGCTGTCTGTCAAAGTGTTGAGATGGATGAGTCTAGGAAAAATGCACATTTTCATCTAAATCCTTATTGACAGCACAGCTAAATGTGTTCCCAAAATTAGATAATATACAAGCGGACAGTGGGTCTTTGCATTGACATGATTTCCTAGAAGCTTGAATTGTGCTGAGCGGGCATTTGGGGTTGGGAGACAGTTTGAATGAGACAGTTGATTTAGTCCATTTTTTTTTAGTTTCAGATATGATTCACATAGTGGTATCTTCCTGTAAGTCTGGACATATCTGCCTCCCTCTCTCTCTTTGACTATAGGTTGCTCAGTGGTCTGAGTCTGCGGAAACTTCTTGCTGGTAATAATGCACTGCAGAGGTTGCCTGACCTACTTGACCACATCCCACTGGAAACCCTCGACCTGCAGCACAACAGGCTTGGCGAGCTCCCAGAGAGCTTTTTCTACAAGGCCTTAAAGTAGGTCATAACTTCCTTCTGTCCTGGACACCTTCTCTCTGTTTTTCTCCTTCTTGTTTGTGAGCATTTTTTTTTTGCTTTTTAGCCTTTGTCTACTGCTTTCTCTTTCCTCTTACATTTCCTTATTCTTTTTCATAGACATGTTTTGTTTTGTTTTGTTTTGTTTTCTGTTTTTCTCACTCCTTTTCTTTATCCAGTCCTTATTTTCTACCTTCATCCCTTTATATTTCCATTCTTATCTTCATTACTCTCCCTCACTTACTCTCTCTTTTCTTTAATATTGTCACTGGCAGGTGCTGAGAGAACTACATCCTTGTCTCTCTCTGTCCTGCGGGCCTGTGGCTCTATAGTGGGCTTCATTGCCCTTTTGCAGCACCAACACAACACATGAACAGCAGCACATCAAATACCACTGTTTCCATCTGATAATGTTAGTAGATCTGGCTATGGAGATTAGTGTAAATATACTCTACAAACCATTAAATATATATCCCCCATGGCTGTACAGGGAAGGAAGTATCCTGGGGTGTAATGATGGAATACAGACTAAAGAAGAAACTTCTATCTTCTTGTAGGCTTAATCTCTGCATAGTCTGTCAGGAACCAAATTTCTAACATCTGGATCTTTCTGTCTACTCTGGGTATTACAGAGCATTACTTTATCCAGCATTTTATTTTTCTATTAAGTGTTTTCAGTGCTTCAATTAAATAATGCAAGTGTAATGATTTTCTATCTTATCTGTTTCATCTCTTACACTTTAGGAATTGACTGTCCATTAATTTAGATATGCTGGGTATCATGATTATATTGTAAATCACATATGAGTGTTTCTTTGTTTTTCCCACTGCCAGTTTAAAATACCTGAATGTGTCAGCCAATGCACTGGAGACAATACCCCTATGTAGCCATTCAGAGGAGAGCCTTAGCACACTCCAGGAACTATACCTCACGGGGAACAACCTGAATGAGAACTGCGTTGCCCTGCTGGTGGGACACCAGAACCTGCGGGTCTTACACATGGCCTATAATCAGCTATTGTCTTTCCCTGCAAGGTATTGAGAAGATTCCTTTCAATTTAAAAGTTATTAAGAAAAAAGTCTCGCCAACATGATACATAGTATGTGGTGATTTACTCCTTATGTTTCACAGTATTTATTTATGTAGTGACTACTGTCTACCCTTTCATATAAGTACTGGGCCTTACCCTTGACACTGTGTTAATGTTTTAGTAAGCTGAGTAAGCTGGAGTTACTTGAGGAGCTGAATCTGAGTGGTAATAAGTTGAAGACCATCCCCTCCACTGTATCCAGCTGCAAAAAGCTACATACACTCATCGCACATTCTAATCACATCAGTGTCTTCCCTGAGGTCCTAAATCTGCCTGAGATTAAGGTCAGTATATATGATGCAAGGACATGTGATATGGGAGTGTGTTCAGCCATTTAAGGCAGAACTGAAAAGGGAAAAAAGAAGCTTGTTAACAAACAAACATTAACAACAAATTTGTTTAGTGTGCAATTAAATTGCAGTGTAAAGCCAAAAAAGATCAAACATATACAATACAACAACACACAAACTTGGACTTTGAGTCTGGTCCAGACTTTCAATTGTGAAAACACTCATTGTTCTTCATCTCGGAAAACCAGTCCAGTGTTGATTCTTGTTTCTTGTGTTTTGTCAGAGGCTTTTTTTTTGAGGGATGTGTTTTTTCGATTCAGATATAATTGGATTGTTGCTTTCAAATAAACTTTGAGTATTACACACTCCTTGCAAAACAAAACATGAGGCAGGCCATGTAATGTACTTACATTAGAATACTCTATCCTATATTTTGTTTTAACTGTGCATTCAAAGATTACCTCAAAAAGATTAAACACAAAATATGAATGCTTTACATGTGTTAACACATATTTAATATTAATTTATGTGATGTCTATTAATTTTTTAGCTTGTGGATGTAAGCTGCAATGAACTCACAGAGATCCTGCTGCCAGACTCTCTGCCTGCCACACTACAAGAGTTGGACCTGACAGGCAACAGCAGCCTCATGCTCGAGCATAAAACTCTCAACCTGTTCAGGTGAGCCCCTGTATCCCAAGATACAGCTCTTTGTTTTTCCACTTCTAAGGCTGGTTCTAATCACATTAATGAACTATATAGTTATAGCTGTCATGAAACTTTAGTTGATGATAAATAGTTATTCCGTAAAGACGGTTAACAATGAAATTGTCTGTGTCGTCTTCATGGAAGTAAACTTTGCATCAAATGAAAGTAATCAAATAACACTGTAGTAGTAATAGTACAGTATACTGATGGCATTTTAAATATCAACAGAACAATACATTTAATTTCTGTGACATTTGTGCTTTAAAACTTTTTTTTAACACTGATTTCTCTTTTTTTCCACATATTACACTGTGGCATTGTGTAGGGTAGTTACTATTTTATTTAGTTGCCTAGTTTAAATCTCTCTCTCTCTTTTCTCTCTCTCTCTCTCTCTCTCTCTCGCCCTCAGTCACATAACAACTCTCAAATTAGACCAGAAACCATCTCCAAATGCAGGGGACTCCCAAAGCATATCTACATTATGGGATCATGGCTATGCTGAGATGAGTGGTCAGAGAAACAAGTGAGTAGCACGGATGCCCATGATATAGACATATGGCATATGACATGAGTTGTAATCTAAACTATCCTGGAGGTGGCTAGGATCAATATCAGCCAATATTTGCTGATCATAATCCACAACCTATTAATTTGGTTATACAAATTGGTTATGAAAATTTACCCATACAGTTACGTGCAAACACAAGGTGAGTTTGGATGTCTGTGTACTCAAATAATATTTCCCATTCTGTCCATCACTCTCATCATCCCCAGGTGAATTCATGGCAGTTTTGCTTTTAACATGTGCTTTGAGTCACTTTGAGTCTTAGATGGTGGAGTAAGTTGCATAAAACCTAAATGGTTCCTGAGGGTGCAAAGCACATGTTTCATCTTTAATGAGGCATTCATGTGCTAGGCTCCCCTCAGATGTACTTGACTTTGGCTCTGTTTCCAAGATTAGTATTGGATGTCTCTTTTTTCTCTATTCTGGCTTGAATGGAGGCAAGACTGTGCTTATTGTTTAAAAGGGAAAAGGAATGTATATAGGCATTTTTTTACATTCTATGTATTTTTATTACATTCTATGTATTTATAAATATATATGTAATATAAAAATTTGTTTTGTTGAAATGTCCTATGTTTTTTAATAAGGTTTTTGGTCTGTGTGTCATGTGAGGTACAAGGGAGAGGAGAGGGTGGAAGCATATGGCCTTTATGTGACACTGAGAAAAAAATTCTGTTTTTTGTCTGTTTAGGTTGTGTGTATCTGTGCTGGCAGTGGACCGTTTTGGAGACAGTATGGAGGCAGCTTATGGAATCTTTGATGGTGACCGTAATGAGGAGGTGCCTCGTCTACTCCAGTGCACCATGGGAGATGTGCTTGCTGAGGAAATTCAACACAGCAGTATTGACAATGTTTATATGTGCAATACCTTCCTCACTTCACACAGGTTTGTCATCCACATTCCAGCTACAGGAAAAAAAATGCACAAAGATGCAGATATGACAGCCTTAACTTTTAAAACATGTGGCTTTGATAGTGTAAGATAAGTAATCAAGATTGTCATTTACAGTTGGTTTATTACAGATAATACTCATTCATTCATTCATTCGTTATCTGTAACCACTTTATCTGGTTCAGGGTCGCGGTGGGTCCAGAACCCACCTGGAATCATTGGGTTCAAGGCAGGAACACACCCTGGAGGGGGCGCCAGTCCTTCACAGGACGACACACACACCCGGAGCGGGGTTAGAACCCGCAACCTCTGCGCCGCCGTACAGATAATATTCCAACATTTAAATTCAAAGTTCTAAGTTCCAATATTTCAGTTTTTCTATTATGTGGTGTTCAAGCCACAACAATACAGGAATGCACCATTTGCATTCATAGTATGTTCTATAAAACCATACTCTAAATGAAATGGGCATTGACTGGACATTACCATAGTCATTTTAGTCCACGCTACCATAGGGTAAGACACTTTCATTTACTAATCATTTAGATATTTGCACATAGTGCTTTATTTTAAATGATAATATGGATTTAAACACAACGTGAACACATTTTTACATTACTTTAAATTTATATGGCAGGCAGAACTGTATAGTGTCTTTTTTGGCAATGCTACCTAGAAGCTGGCTGCCCGCTTTGAGGCAGTTAAAGATTTCCATGTCCTGTGTTATAATACAAACCGGATTCCAATAAAGTTGGGACACTAAACAAATTGTGAATAAAAACTGAATGCAATGGTGTGGAGGGGCCAACATCTAATATTTTATTCAGAATAGAACACAAATCACAGATCAAAAGTTTAAACTGAGAGAATGTATCATTTTAAGGGAAAAATATGTTGTTTCAAAATTACATGTCATCAACAAATCCCAAAAAAGTTGGGACAAGGCCATTTTTTACCACTGTGTGGTATCCCCCCTTCTTCTTACAACACTCAACAGACATCTGGGGACAGAGGAGACCAGTTTCTCAAGTTTAGAAATAGGAATGCTCTCCCATTCATGTCTAATACAGGCCTCTAACTGTTCAATCGTCTTGGGCCTTCTTTGTCGCACCTTCCTCTTTATGATGCGCCAAATGTTCTCTATAGGTGAAAGATCTGGACTGCAGGCCGCCATTTCAGTACCCGGATCCTTCTCTTACGTAGCCATGATGTTGTGATTGCTGCAGAATGTGGTCTGGCATTATCTTGTTGAAAAATGCAGGGTCTTCCCTGAAAGAGATGACGTCTAGATGGGAGCATATGTTGTTCTAGAACAAACCTGGGCATTGTACGGCCCCCGGGCCGCATACGGCCCTTTGATTGACTCTGACCGGCCCGTGTAACGTTAATTGGAAATTACAAAATAAACATATTTTCTTATTTTACCTGATGCATGGACTGAAGCTGCATTGCTTTTATTTTGAAGTTGTTTTTTATTTACGTACATGATGACGCAAAACGTATATTGAGGCATGGGCGTGATTTGATCGTTGTCACTAGCAAGTCACAAGACGACTTTAACCCTCAGAAATGTCTGCTCATGCTAAAAAAAGAAAGGTAGATGCCGAATGCAGGGTTTTCAACAAAAATTGGACTGCTAAGTATTTATTTACTGAAGTGAGAGGTAAAGCCGTGTGTTTAGTTTGCGGGGAGCAGATCGCCGTGTTTAAGGACTACAATTTGAGTCGGCATTACGAGACGAAACATGGGGAGAAATACAAGAACGTGACTGATGCTGAAAGGGCGCGGACATCGGAAGCTTTGCTAGCTAAACTGCAAAAGCAGCAAGGCTTTTTTACCAAGCTTCTTTTTTTATTTTTATTTGCATGTTTAGCGTGTTTTTATGATGCCGTTTTAGTGATTAATTGCCTTTCCCATTGTTTTGTGAAATTCGCTTGAATAAATTACATTTTTTGGAAGGCAACCTCATGTTTTCATTGCTTAATTATAACATACTCTTACCAGCTTGTCAAAACAATGCTATTTACTGCTTTTTACAAAGAAGTACAGTTAATATTATGCAGAATTGAGATCAGCCTTTTGGCCGGCCCTCCACAATATTTTCTGTTTCTCATGTGGCCCCATGGAAAAAATAATTGCCCACCCCTGTTCTAGAACCTGAACATAGTTCTCTGCATTAATGGTGCCTTACCAGACATGCAAGCTGCCCATGCCACAAGCACTCATGCAACCCCATACCATCAGTGATGCAGGCTTCTGAATGGAGCGTTGATAACAACTTGGGTTATGCTTGTCCTCTCTGGTCCGGATGACATGGAGTCCCCGTGTTCCATAAAGAACTTCAAATCGTGACTAATCTGACCACAGAACAGTCTTCCATTTTGCCACACTCCATTTTAAAAGACCCCTGGCCCAGTGCAAACGTCTGAGCTTGTGGAGCTTGCTTAGAAATGGCTTCCTATTTGCACTGTAGAGTTTTAGCTGTCAACGGCAGATGGCACGGTGGATTGTGTTCACTGACAATGCTTTCTGGAAGTATTCCTGAGCCCATTCTGTTATTTCCTTAACAGTGGCGTTCCTGTTTGAGGTGCAGTGACGTTTAAGGGCCCGGAGATCACGAGCATCCAGTAGAGTTTTATGGTCTTGACCCTTACGCACAGCAATTGTTCCAGATTCTCTGAATCTTTTGATGATGTTATGCACGGTTAATGATGATAACTTAAAAGTCTTTGCTATTTTACGCTGGGTAACACCATTCTGGTATTGCTGCACTATCTTTCTGCGCAACAATGGTGGAATTGGTGATCCTCTTACCATCTTGGCTTCAGAGAGACACTGACACTCTGAAAAGCTCTTTTTATACCCAATCATGTTGTCAATTGACCTAATTAGTGTTAATTGGTCGTCCAGCTGTTATATTATTATTAATATACTATTATATGCTCAATTTCCTTTTTCCTAACTTTTTTGGGATTTGTTGACACTGTGAAATTTTGAATCAACATATTTTTCCTTTAAAATGTTACATTTACTCAGATTAAACTTTTGATCTGTCATCTATGTTCTATTACGAATAAAATATTGACATTTGCCATCTCCACATCATTGCATTCAGTTTTTATTCACAATTTGTTTAGTGTCCCAACCTTTTTGGAATCCGGTTTGTACATGTTTTATTTGTTATTAGAACTTTAAAGACCAAGGCTATTAATGGGAATGGACATTGATTGGAAGCATGTGAAATGGCGCATGGCTGTATATAAAATGTTAATTATAAGTAAATATACGGTTAATTGTCCTAATTTTCTACCTATTTTTCTTACACAGAAAGCTTGGAATGGCTGGACAGAAGCTGGGTGCATCAGCTCTGCTCTGTTACATTCATCATGAGTCTTCAGAACTGGGAAGCTACTTTAGCCTAACTGTAGCCAATGTGGGCACCTGTCAGGCAGTGCTGTGCCGTGATGGCCAGCCACTTGTTCTGTCAAAAGTCTTCAGTTTGGAGCAGAGTTTTGAAGAAATGGAACGGGTCAAAACTGCCAAGGCCATCATCACTGAGGTAGGACATGATTTTTAGCACATTTTCTGACAAGGGGACAGTGGTCAGATTATGTTGCACATGTAGGTAATGCTTATGGTTAATTATTTTAAATACAATTACTGACAGTTTTATTAATGTGTAAATTTATACTCTGCATCATACTGTAATACTTGACTTTCTAATCACTGATGTGTCCTGTGGACATTGTATGCTTTAGGACAACAAGGTGAGTGGTGTTACATGCTGCTCCCGCCTCCTGGGCTGCTCCTACCTGTCACCTTGGGTGTTGCCCAAGCCATGGGTCCGTACAGAGCCCCAGTGTTCGCAGGATGAGTTCCTAATCTTAGGGAACAGAGCACTCTTTCAACGCCTGTCCTACCAGGAGGCAGTGAAGACTGTGCTAGCTGTTCGAGATCCCCGAGCTGCTGCCAAAAAGCTCTGCACACTGGCCCAGAGTTATGGGTGCCGGGACAATGTAGGGGCAGTGGTTGTAGCTCTGCACACTGGGGAGGACAGCTGCACTTGTGAACCTCCTCTCACCTCTGTTGAGGTCAGAGGAATGCTTGCATCAACCACTGTTCCCATTTGTATGCCACCTGTTGACCCAGCCACGCCTTCCTCCAGCAGTGGCATTGCCTCAGAGTTTAACAGCGAGACATCTGCTTCAGAGGTAGGCAGTGAGGCTGGGTCTACAGCATCAGATGAGCACCCTTCTTCAGGCCCAAACGCACGGCCTGAGCGCCGCTGCAGCCTACATCCAGGAGCTACTATCTGCAACACTGGGGGTCCTGGCATTCTGGCACCAGGAGCTCACCCAACTCTTTTTCAGCGCCAACCATCATCTGCCACCTTCTCCAGCAATCAGTCTGACAATGGCCTAGACAGCGATGATGAAGCTCCACTAGAGGGTGTTATTTCTAATGGGAGTAAACTGGAAGTTGAGGTGGACATCCACTGCTGTGCTTTTCAACTTCGCTCTGGCCCTCCTGACAGCCCCAAGGAACTGGACCTCCGTCATGACTCGCGAAGCTCAGACTACAATAGTAAGGTACGTCGGCAAAATAGTGTAGTGGTGTCTGCAACTAATGGCTGCCTTCTGGCTGTGTGCGGAAGAGAGATTTCCGACTTGAAAAAATCCCCATCTACTTCGAGCCTATTTGGGAAGAAGCTGTCAAATGGTTCTGTAGTGGCACCAGAGGACAGTCACAACATCATTGAAGTAGCGCTTGAAGCGCCCAAGAAAAAATCTGGTTATTTTGCAGCACCTGCTCAGCAGGACCCTGAGGATCAATTAGTTGTCCCTCCAAGCCTGGAACAAGATGTTCGGGAGCAACTGAGAGGGCAGAGTCCTGTGGTTCCAGGCCCTCCACCTCCCTCAACACCTCCCATAAACAGAGATCCAACTTGGGAACACACTCAGCCTGGTCTCCCTCACACCACCTTTCAGCAGGAGGTCTATGACACTGCCCTGTAAAGGGTGCCCTAGCACAGCAACATTTGAGCATTTGTATGACATAGTGCCAGATCGTGCAGGAAAATGCAACTCATCCTGCTTCCAGAGGAATTTTCCAGTTCCAGTTCAGCTGTCATATTGTGTGAAGCTCTGCATGTGCTTACATGGTAACATTGGACCAACCAGTAATTGTCTGTAGTGAATCTGAGGAGGAGCAGACATTTCAGGACCAGTGAAATGAGGTCTTGAAAGACCAATACACAAAGTGTGAGCTAGAATACCTCATAAACTACTTTGCGTAACTGACTTGCTACATTGCCCTTTATGTCAGATGACAAATGCTGAAGCAGGATTTTTTCATATCGGTTTCTTGTCCACAGAAAATTATGGGGTTAACCATGACCAAAAGGTAAGAAAAGTGCCTTTTGCAGATGGTTATGGCTCTGGATGGCCCTCACTTGTATTTCATGAACAGCAGAGATGCCAACTCTTTCCTCTGCCCCCTTGTGGTCGTTGTGGTTGATTGAAATGCTATAATGTAGTGTGTCATGATAACTAAAACAACATAAAGGATCATCAACTCCACCCCAAAAAACTATTGTATGTAAAATGTGGGAAGCATACTCAATCTCACCTGGTTGTCTTGTTGGAGCGCAGATCAAGCATATTAAGCCATGGGTTATGGGAGCATGGCACATATTGAAGAGTGTCATAAGAGACTGAGAAACGATCCCTAAGGTTTCAGTTAAAAATACTGTATATACTGATAGAGAATGACTGGGTTATTTTTCACCCTCTATCTAAACCGGAAAACTGAACAAACTAGTATTGTTTATGAAATGTGACAATTTTTTTTTATTTACTGAACAGTGTACAAAATAATACATGTAACTCCCATGTCACATAATGTGCAGTGTATTTCTATGTGTGTGTGCATGTGACATCAAGTCTTCAGCCATGCAATGTGGGAATTTTGAGGTTCACTGTCCCTTTTTTTCTTTTCTCTTAGATAAGGAACTTTAACTAAACTGACACAAGGTCTTTTCTTAATTAGAGCTTGGGGAGTAATAGAACAATGGTGAATTTGTCTGGAGTTGACCAGGAAGGAGCTGCCATCTGGTGGTGATCTTTATAAAAAAAAAACAGCATTCCATTTGAGAGGTTTTGGATTTGATGTAGAATTAAGGAACTGTGCTGTTATAAATCTAGTTCACGTTAATTGCACTTCATTTTTATTTTGTGAAAATGCAGTATTGAAATCAGATTTAAGGCCAGATTAACCTCCTAATAGTAAGAGACATGTCAGACATCTGATTATCCAATTCACACATTTCCTACTCAAATTTGAGAGATGATGGTAGAATTTGTTCTACTTAACACATTGTAAGAGCTTGGATTTGAAAGGGACAAAAATGTTTCCAACAAATAAGAAGTTTACACACTATGGAGTAATCTAGGAGGTCAGTACTCTTTTGTTTTAAATGAAAGGCTCATTGGTTATACATCAAGACTAAGCTAAATGTTTTCATGGTTGTTTCCAGGCTCGTATATATTTTTCTGTGATATTAACAGTGTTAAAATGTAACTAGCAATGACACTTTTACAAGGGAATATACCTTTAGAAGGCATAACCTTGGGTTAGCCTCTTTAAATTACTAAACTCAGAAAGGTAAAAGCAGTGGGATTTGAATCTCACAGACATTCCACATGAATGCTAGATAATCCCTGCCTGTATCCGCACTTTGTTCAAGTAATATTTTTCTACCATTCCATTTAAAATCCACTTAAAATGAGGTTTCCTTTACTAGCATCTGGTACATTTCATTGAAGTCAATGATCTCTGTTGACCGCCCTTTGTGCCAGCGCATATGTTTTTATGCGTTATAATGTTACATACATCAGTAGTATCGTAAGCTTAAATATAATACAAAGGAGAGGAAACAGAAATCACTAAAGGCTTTGCTACAGGCTTTAGCAGGCTACTGGTGAATTAATATGATACATGTATCACAAATAGCTGCAGACCAAATTCTGCTGTTCTTGTGCCAAAACGGGTGATTTTTAAAGGGTTGTAGGGGTTTTAGAAAGGTTTAGTAGACTGGTGGCTGAGGAACCATGGCTAACTAGTGTTTTTATCATCTCTGCCATAGCCTTAAAAAAGGCTTTTGATTGCTAGCTCTGTGCTGTTAATTCCAGCCTCCTCTTTTCTAAGTCAAATGATCAGGAATTAATTTTTCGTAAATCTTTCATCGTTTTAGCAGCCTTGTAAAGCTGTTCTAATTCAGAAGGTTTTCTGGTGACCAGTCATTGAAATGATTTGCTGGAATTTTATTTTGCAGAACTAGAATCATTCACTGCAGAAATTGAGTATGAATAAAGTATCTCATAGAGTATTCAGATATATTATCATGGTCAAATACGAAAGCATGACAGTTTTATGGATTTTTGTTCTCTTATATTTCGATTCAGAAGGATCTTCTACTAAAGCACTTTCTATATAGGTTAAGAATCTTATGAATATATTAATATATTTGGCAAACACTGTATACTAGATATATGTTGAAATGCACACACACGTATAGGCCTTTAATTGTGATTATGGCGGCTGCTCGTGGCCCAGATTTCTTCTATAAGAGAAACTACTAATGTAAATGTATGGTAAATGAGCATTAAAGAAATTGTTTCTGTTTTAAGAGTGTTATAGTTACGGAGATAAGCATTTGTTTTCAGCAGAGTGGTGATAGAGCTCTCTTGAGACAGGGGACTGATGAAACCCTACGTGCTGATTCATGGTAATTGTGATAAAGGGCTGAGGGCAAGGCATTGGACTGTGCATGCTGTTGGCTAGATAAAGTCACCTGCTTTGACCCAAGCAAAGGGACACAACAGCAAATTAGGCACAAGATAACCATTCACAAAACTGACCATTCTTTTTCTTCTCTTTGATATGTATGTTCACTTGCATTATACAACATTTAGTATGACATTATCCGTGATGTTCTCAAACATGATATATGCAAAGCCTTGAGGACTCACCTGTAGATATGTCTAAGTAAGTGACTGAAATTGTGTGGCCTAAAGATTCTATAAGGATTCATAAAAGAAATTCTGGGAAGAATATTCAACCTGCTTCGTGTGCTGTGTGAGAGAGAATGATGTTGTTTTATAAACAGTGCTCAGCTGTTGTCTTACTGCTGTATGATTTAGCGTACTGTATGTTGCATAGTTGTTTAATATTGTTTAGCCTTTCAAGACTGCCTGCCTGTGGAATCTGAATATTTGAATATGTTTTGCCAAACTGGGACCAGTGAAGTGCTTCAAGTTCCTCTAAACATTTGTGCTGTGTGCTCCCTTGACCAAATTTTGTGTTGGGCCTGTTCTCTTAGAGCAGTGTTTTGAAATAAAACTTCAAATAACACTGCATTTAACATTTAACATCCATATTTTACTATGATCGCTGAAAGGGATGTATGGAAAAATTCATATTGTGTTATCTGAGTGTTAGGGTGAGGTATAAGTGCCCATAGATGTTATATGCACAAAGAAAAAGGAAATTCCCTTTAAAACCCACCTGGCTAAGAGCATATGTCTAACACGTGAAGGATATACTCCTGCTGTGAAGACATATTTTTATTTTAAAGTGGTTTATGCTGATGTAAGCATTTCGGCCATACAAATAGTGTCTATTAATTTAGCTTATTGATTAAATACATTAAGTGTCATAATTTTTTTTTTTTACTTGCTTGCCTGCAAGTAATCGTACTGCCTGAAAGTGTTCATACAGAGACGGCTGAAGTTGTTCATGCATAATGTGTTAGCTTTTGATTCTTTCTTTAAGTGGTTTGCTCCTTTGAATGTGATCTTTCTTTTTCATGAGTTATTTGACTTGTTTTCCAAATGGCCCAGGCACATTTGGACACACAGTAGTTTGGAAGTTGTTTCATTGTTTTTTTTTTTTTTGTTTGTTTGTTTTTTTTACATGTGACCAAAGTTCAATCTCTCTATCATTTATGTAAATTTTTTTTCTAGAGATGCTTGAATATTTTTTCTCAATGCCAAGAAGCTGAGGTTTATTTTTGTACGTCATTGTTTCATGCAGATTTATAGGTTGTTCAGCACAGAATTTAGAATTTAAGGTTCTATGGCATACTATCACCCCATCAAACAGTTTTGGTTAGCAAACTAATTATTAATGTATTTAATGTCAGAAGCATGCCCTATATAAATGATTACATGTAATAAAAATATATGAACAGGTGATTACTTTGTACAAAATGACAAAATTATGTTTATAAAGCATTGTTTTGAATATCCAAAGCAAAATGTATATGACAATTTTTATGTTTTTATTTTAGCATGCAAAAATATGCTGAATATTTTAATTATGTTATATTTAATGCATTAGTTTTAGAATGTTATTTTATCATTTTGGGAAAAGGCCTAAACACAAGCACTTTTACTGTTTGTCTGCTAGACCTGTATTCCTTTGAATTTTGAGGATGGGTGATGGCTCATTATTTCATTTGAGATGCTGCTATGACTAGTTTTGAGCGGAAAAGCTGTATTTTTAATTAACTTTTCAGCCAAGTAGCAATAAAAATTTATACTGTGGAACATGTTTGAAGACCTTTTTTTTTACCAAATCATAAATGTTTTGGCTCATTATTATTTTATATATATATATTAGTTTTGGGTGAAGGACCTTTAAGATGCATTACAAAACTCTTTTTACCCTGCAACTCTGGTTACTGTCATCTTTTGTCATCATTACTGTCAGCACTTTGATTATGTGA
This sequence comes from Hoplias malabaricus, assembly GCF_029633855.1. Taxonomy (NCBI): domain Eukaryota; kingdom Metazoa; phylum Chordata; class Actinopteri; order Characiformes; family Erythrinidae; genus Hoplias; species Hoplias malabaricus. The sequence goes on along the minus strand of NC_089815.1, from coordinate 9,282,684 downwards.
CAATTCTAAATGTTTGTTATTCTAGTGGTTAGGTGTATTTCATATCAGAGCACTCAACTAATAATGATGCAATTGGGCAGGAATTATATATATATATATATATATATATATATATATATATATATGAAATAATAAATAATATTATATTATTTATTATTATTTTTTAAATTGTGGAATTCTTCTTTAATTTCTTTGAGCTGAATTCTTGTTTTGTCACAATTCAGTTCCTAAACCATCCATCCATCCATTATCTGTAACCGCTTATCCAATTTTAGGGTCGCGGGGGTCCAGAGCCTACCTGGAATCATTGGGCGCAAGGCAGGAATACACCCTGGAGGGGGCACCAGTCCTTCACAGGGCAACACAGACACACACCCATTCACTCACACCTACGGACACTTTTGAGTCGCCAATCCACCTGCAACGTGTGTTTTTGGACTGTGGGAGGAAACCGGAGCACCCGGAGGAAACCCACGCGGACACGGAGAGAACACACCAACTCCTCACAGACAGTCACCCGGAGCAGGAATCGAACCCACGACCTCCAGGCCCCTGGAGCTGTGTGACTGCGACACTACCTGCTACAAACAATGAACTGTCAAATCATTAATTTGAAAAAAATTGACAAGCTTTCTTATGAATTTGATCCTGGTTTGAAATTTCATGTCAATTTTCCCGATGCGTTGCCTGTGTGTATTAATAAATTATTACAGCCAGAAATTAATTATATATAAGGATATTTATTACAATATATAAAAGTTTTGCACCTTTTGTTCCTTCAACAGTGCATGAAATATAAAAAAATATACATTAAAAAATAGTGACCTTTCATACTAGTGTCATATCTGTGCTTTTACAGCTTGAAAAAGTTTACATTAAACTAATATTTGACTAAATTTTAGCAAATCTGATACCAATAAGAGGCTCTTTCTGGGCTGCTTTTTATGACTCATAATACAATGCAGCCAATAAGAAAAGACGTCTGTTCCACATACTCTGTCTAAAGGCACAGTAGAAAGAACAGCTTGTGTAATTCTTGGGGACAAAGTGAAGTTGGCAGGTAATGTACAAATTAACTGATACTAAAAACTACAATGAACTTATACCTAACATTAACTGTCATATATACAACTACACAGATTTGTCATAACAGAAACACAATGATCATATACAATAAGAACGTAGGATGTGGACCCTTTAAGAATACACCAATTCACCCAACAAGTATCAACAAACCCAAATATTTGATTGACAGGCCATGTCTGGGTGCAGTTGTTGGGAAGCCTATTCTACCATGTGTAAGGGTTTGTTTAGCTGGTTGATTTATTTTATAAACATTCTGTTAAATTTGGAAAGATTACCTTATGTAGATTACTGTATGTTCTGGTCTTTACAGTCCCTTCCAAACAGGCTAAGAGCCTTTAGAATTGGTTATTTTCTGCTTCTCTCTGTTGCTTCAACTTCCTGACTGCTCTGAATGCTCTCACGGCAAGAACTGCACTTATGAGAAAAAGAATGGTACCAAGCACCCCAAAAAGTCCTCCTGCAACATCTGTTCCACTGAGACTGCACTCAGAACTGCTGAGGCCTTTGCTCTTGTACATGTCTTCTCTCTCCTTACAGATTGCATTGCTGTAGATCTCCTGGAGCTTGATGAAGTAGAAGGCCACAGCAGGGATGTAGCCCAGGCTTATCAGGCCATCTATCACAGCCTCGGCCAGCAGGACCAGGGGCCATCTGTAGGGCACTCTGAAAAGCCCCAGTGCCAGCATGGCCAAAGAATACACCATCAGTGCCCCTCCACATGCCATGCTAAATATGTAAGGGGGCAGCTTGAGCTGGTAGAAAAGCTCATCAAGCTGCTTCACTTTTGCTGCCTCCTTTTCTGTAAATGACTGGGCACCTCCAAAGTAGTAATAGTAAATCCCACCCAAGCTGGCAAGGTCCTTATATTGTCCAGTGTTACTATAGGGTACTCCAGCACAGATGATGATCAACATGTTCAAGAAGAATTCCATTATCTGGCAAATGCCTAGATGGTTTTAAAGCGGGGGGGAAATCACACCTTAGATTTCACAAAGCAATGTTTTACTTCAAAAATCTAATAATATAAATTAAGCCATGAAAGGACACAAATCATTGAACGTTTAAAAGTAAAACCAAATGCATTCATTATTTTTGACATGTCACAAAATAAAGGAATAATATACATGAAGACCATTCCTTTGACAAGAGAGCAAATGTACCTACCTCTGGATGTTGGAATGTATTTCAGATTGTAAAGAGCTTCTCTGTGTGTTGTCTCATCGGCTGATGACTCTGTGTACCTACATGGGTAATCAAATTATTTTGATTACTCAAGAAAAAAGTAATGATGACTATTTTGGTAAGTTGAAATAAGCCTCTAAAGTAAATGTTATGAAGAAATTACATGGGTCATGATAATATTAAAAGGTAAGAGATGTATTTTTTTCCCCTTACGCTCCCTGATGCCTGTGGTTATAGGTGTTCTCGTAGTCAGGTGGGTTGGTGTGCATATACGTTCCCCTTTGTTTATCTCTGGGCTTTCTCTCCCTCTCTTCATCATCCCCAGTGCTTCTCTCCTCTCTGTATTTGTCACTATGGTACTCTCTCCCTCTGTTCCAGTCTCTCCTTTCATGAGTAGGATGGTCCCTGCTCCTTGAGTGATGATGTCGGTCAGGCATTGCTAGTAATTAAGTACATTAAAAATTCATAATTACAGAATTACTGATAAAAACAATTCAAGTTTTTATGTAAAATATGTAAGAATAACATTTACAAATCATGAATGTTTTTATAGATTGGGTCGTGTTGGAGCATTCATGATGAAAGTTCCTAACATTGGGTCCATTTTTAAAAATCAACTCTATCCAATCAGGTACTGCTCAGTACTTCATGACTACGATTATCTAACGATGAACTAATAACATATTCAAATTTCAGAGGCAATTCACCTCACGGAACTCACTCAATAACATACATACTCATATTTAGGAACTGCTCTACTATTTTGTTTTGTATTGCTTTGCATCCAGGACACCATGTCCTTTTTAATAAGGGACAGTCATTAATTAAAATCCCATTTCATTTTTACTATACCTATCACTAATGACGAGATTAAATAGTATAGTTTTGCACCCAATTCTCTATTTTCAGATTTTGTCTCAAAATGTCAGAGCAAGGCACACGTGTAAAAATAAATAAATAAAAAATCATGGGCAGCTACTCCACAATCATTACATGTTTTCTGTGAAGAAATATTAATTAAAATCCAGAATACAACAACCTGTGTTCAGGCATGTCCCTGTAGCTGCATTCATTGTTTATAGGGGTGTCTATAAACCTTTAGATATAATTGTATATGTAATGTTGTTTATGGTATAATAGGAGTACAAACAAAATGTTTTCTTTAGATGCTGTGCTTTAATGTGAAACATTGTGAAAATTCACACTTACCTTTTTTGAGGAAGTTTTAAAACCAGATTGTTTTTGAGAACTCTTAAATTTCAGTAGTAGGGGGCATTTTACAATAACCAATGTGAATTACGTTCTATACATAATATTTAAGACCAAATGAATTGTCGACGGAACCTCCTTTAAAAGTCTGTGTTGTATGAAGCTGAAGCTAATTGCTAAGTGGCTCGTAAACTCGGATACATTTTTCAGTCTACGGAAACCCCAGCACGAGTTATCGAACCTGAAGAAATCGAGGACACTCTGTCGTCGTTTGGCGCACTTTAGCACGACCAAGTAATACCCACCTGATAGGAAATCTGCTCAAACTGAAGTGTTGCTAGTTTTGATCTCCATTAATCTCTTCCTCTTTATTTTTGTTAATCGGAGACTCCTCCTCTTTACCTGAGTCCGTACACCTCAAATACTCCTCACTGCAGAACCAGAAATCCACTGGGTGGAGTCGGATCACATCCAGCTCCTTCTCCCCGGGAGGTTAGGGTTAGGGGCAGGTTTAGGTTGTACTGGGCTGAGCCAGTTTTAGTCTAATCCAATGAAAACAGAATGAGGGTGGAGCTGGATCACATCCGACTCTTCCCTATGGAGGATATGTTTCTCGTTACCGTCTTTAGCAGCTATTTCACACCCATTCCATATTCTCAACGGTTTCTTTAACGGATTCTTTAATTTCAGTTTTTTTCCCGACATATAGCTAAGGAAGATACACACGTCACCGCAAATGTATTTTTATTTTTGTCATTTTCAAAAATGACACTTTTTTGTTATGGAATTCAAAATGACCTTGGAATGTATTTATAAAGCACAAAACAACCAGCATCTATTAATATTGTGTAACTTTGCTTGTGTAACTGTGACTAGTTATTGTCCATCTTTGAATATAAACACTGCCTGTGCTATAATCTAGATGAAAATTGTACTTTGCTACCTCATAATTATATTTTGTGTAAGGTACACTTCACTTTTCCATAGAGTCTTCTCATCAGCCCAGGAGGGAGATGGGTGTGCATAGCTTTATTACATGTTATAACCCTCCATAATAATGTTTTACATTTAAAACATGAGAATAATGTAATTGATTTTATGAAATGTATGTTATGATTATTTCAGAATTTCATTTTTCCTGATGAATTTAAAATTGTATGCCTTCAGACTTGAATCACATTGTCTCTTGCTACAATCATGCAATCACAACTACAACTAGGATACATCAACATATTTTAAAGCATTATGTATGACTGTTATATAAATATATGATATCAAATATATATATATATATATAATAAAAAATACATCTTTAAAATCTTTTTATGTACTGTACACTGTGCCTTTTCTGGTTTATGGATGACAGACCTGGTTGGTATTTCACAAAGCTGGTAAATTAAAGATACTGTTTTATGGAAGATTTAATTCCACTTTTTAAAGGGTTTATAATGTAGTATGTACCTATTTCGCCACACACAACTCAAACTGAATATGTACAGTATTCATTTATGTTATGCAGTTTAGAGATATTTTGCTTTATGTAGTCAAAATTATAAGGAGACAAGGACATTTTATTTTTGATTAATATAGAAAATCTAATTAATATTTGATTAATGTAGAAAATGAAATAGTCTTCATTTTATTAGAAAGCAAAAACTTTGGTGTAGTATGTAAACATTGTTATAGTTTCAAAATGTATCTTTCATCCTCCAGTAGTAAAGTCTGGTTCACTGTTTTCTGGCCTAAAGCTTCTGCCACATACATATATATATATATGCTGTATGGGTCTGGTTTCCATTGCATTTATAAGTGACATATTCGTATCAAGAATGTGCTATTTTCTCATTTGAAAGCTTTGACACAATCTGCAAAACTGCGTTAACAACAACAAATAACAATAACAAATGCTTTGTTTGATATCAGGTCAAATCTGGGAAAGAATATCCAAACTGAAATGTCCTTTTGAAATATAAATGTGACAGTGCATCCTGTATGAATACAGCTGCAACAGGCTCTGGTGACAATACTATTTTAATTGGCTACCCAAGAGTATAAAAGCCACTCTATGCCCCAATGTTATGCCATTTATGTTTCTCTGTCCTTGGCATTATGTTATAAGCAGCAAACTGAAACAGGTACATGAACCCCATACATTTACATGTAACAGACGTTTAGTCCCACCCATTCCCACTTACGTTTTTTTGAGGATGTTTTAAAACCAGATTGTTTTTGAGAACAATTAAATCTAATTTTTATTTATGTTAAAGAAGTATGAGTAACAAAAAGAACCCATTAGACCCAATGAGCAAAGAAATGTAGGCTTTCCAGCTGAAAGAGAAGGTTGGAAAACAGCAGTTTATGTAATGACTGAGTAAAATTTTTGTCAGTTGCTAAAAGGGATTTGAATGATTTGCTTTTACTTAAATGTTGCAGCTACAGAGCTGATAATATACAGAAATGTTAAGACCCCACCCTGGTTAGTTATTATTAAGATAAAATGATGTCTGTTCATCAAAATGACAATTTATTTCCAAGAATATTGATCCCTTTATGCCTTGAAAGTGGATTAGAATTAACTCTACACTTTTGCTTTTATTCGTGACAGTAATGTCGAGTTTGAAAGATGTCAGAAAGTGGGAAACACCACCAACTTGTGAATTGCATCCAGACAGCTCACAAAGCCGTATATACCAGTGGTAAACTCAGGATTCCTGATGATAACTGAGTTTTTACGAGATGGGACATATATTGATTTCCCACTGGAGAAAATGACACTTTTTCTGTGTTGCATCTAAATATTATGATCAGATTTGTTATTACAAAACGCCTTAGCGGTTATTTAATGATACATCACTTTTTTGGGGCATTTTGTTTACAGCATGTTGATCTTCAGCAAAGCACCCAAAAGGAGTGAAGTTGTGTTTACTACCTAACCACCTGGAATACAATCTTCTGCTGAGCACCTGAACATAGCAGTTACTGGCCCTTGCTCTTGATTTGAAAGCTCCATCATCCAGTTAATGGATTGGCTCCTTAGGTGTGTAACGTAAGAAACCCTTGTTGCCTGAATCTGCCCGTTTGTGACTGGTTTTGGAAAACGACATCATCAAAACTGAAATGCCCATTCATTGCGTTGACAGGTTTTGTTCACGATAGCGTATAAAACACAAAGTGGACATATGCACAAGGTAAAACACTTTGTATTCACTAGAGGGGTCTTTAAATGTGCCTGACCCATTCTGCCCCGGACGTGAACGACAACGTGTGTGTCTGTGACAGAGAGGGGGAGAGAGAGCGCGAAGGGGGAGGCAGGCAGGCAGGCGAGACAAAGATGGCGGCGACGGCGGGTGAAGCAGCGTGTCTCTGAGAGCGTCGGCAAAGACAAACCTACACAAACCCTCTGAGAGAGCAGAGAGAACAGCGACCGAGAGAATGACAGAATTGAGGCAGTAGGCGAGAGCCTGAGAAAGCCCTGCGACCGCGAGACAACTTCGGCCCGGAGAGAATATCCGTCGTGTGCTTGGAGAGAGACGAATCTGACCGGGAGCGAGCATGGCTTCACACAGCAGCCAGGTAGCACTTAGCCTCAGACGAGAACTCTACTAAAGTGCACCCGTTAGCGCCTGCAACTGTAAATGTGTAGCTCAGGGGGGCGGTGGTGGGAGCCTTGTTGTGTGTGCGCGCTGTGTTTGGAGGGCGTGTGTTGTTGTAGAAATGTAAGTAAACTTGCTCGTGCTTGTGCTGAAAGCTCATTGAAACACGCAGCCCTCCACAGCGTGGTGCAGGCCCACAGCCTATTGCTTACTCACACCACCCTCGAAGCAGCGGGCCTGGGCTCTCTCTGACATTCTTACAGCTGGGCTCCTGGAGCTGGTGAAGAAACGTGTAGCTCGCGTCTCTCACGGCTGAAATATATTATTTCGAGTTCAGTTTAAAGTAAGTTTGGCCCTGTATTAGTAGGCCCGCCCCTGACGGTGTGCTTCAGTTAACGGCCGCTAGCATAGATCCCTGCTAACCTCGCTAATGTGACTAGGCAATGTGACTGCGACTCGCCTCCTGCAGCTTTATCACACAGGGTTAAACCGTAAGCAACCCTCCAAAATGAACACACTGCATTTTATAGGGCTGCACCCTAACGAGCTCCCAATATTAGCAGCTTTCCATATTTGTGAAGCAGTGCATGCTGCTGGGCAGGTGGTAGAAGCTAATGTTAATGACTTGACAGTGTACTGGGCCTGTTGATTGGGGGCGGGCTCATCCTCGTTTTAGCGATTTCATTCAAAAGCGCTCCTCGGAGCGTATTTGACACTGGGGTTTTCAAATCCACAAATTTAGGAGTCGATTTAAGTTCCTAAATGACTGAAATTAAGGAGTCGACTCCAAACTTTAGTTCAACTCAATTTGGAATTTGATATAACATTTTACAGAAACATGCTACAGCTAATATTTAATTAAATAATTGAACGTATGCTGTTGTAGTAATTTATTTTGACATGGAAAGTTAGGGCCTTGATACAAGCAGAATTATTGTAGTTGGCTGAAGTGGACCTTGATTCTCCTGTATGCTTGATCACGCTTTGGCACTGGAAACATAGTTTGTAATATAAGGTAGATTTTGTTCCAGATACTACATTACAACTTTTTCCCCTTACCTAGATAATGTGTGTGTGTGTGTGTGTGTGTTTGGACTGTCACTGTCTGATCAGTGACGTTAATACAGCTCTGGTTTGACTACCGAATTTATGAATCGCAGGCTCGATTCACTCGATTCAGAGAGGTCGACTCTATATTTACTTGCATTAATGTATCGTAAAAACCTGGTCCCACACTTTTTTTCCTAATTCTCAACACTACTGATGTTAAGTTTAAAAGTCGTCTTTATGCTGTGGTCTAACAACTTAAACTTTGGTACTGCTTTAAAATCGCCCATGCTCTGATATTAGCAAGTTTTGCTAACCTCGTTCCTAGCTCTCCTTTCCATAGGGAACGGTTTTATATCACATTCATTAATCTACTGTCGGTTTAAAACCCTTTTAACTGCCGGCTTGATTTGTCACATGTTCACAATGCGGATTGTGGCTTTAACTGAACACAGAAGTCAGCTTTTAGCATTGAATATTCTTTGTGCTCACCTGGGAAGTGTTTCTAATCCTAGCTGTCTGAGGGTTCTGTTCTATATTCAGCAAAAACAATGCTGTCTCCTGGTTTATAATCAGGGCTTTGGATTCGTGTGGGGAGGCTAAGAAATTTGTTTAAAATTGCTGACCAGAAAGTTGATGTCTAACTCGTGCATCTTGCAAAGTTTAAAACAAAGCTATTATTTGTTTCAGTCATCTTGTAAAGACAGTTCACAGGAAGCACAAACTAGTTGATGTCAGAATATGATAATGGGTCCTGTTTAGTAAATGTGTAGGATTAGAATTGCCCTGCCTGGCCCAAGAAAGTCTCAAATTATTTATTGTCCTGTGTATAAGCTCCAATTTACTTTATTAGTGCACATTGTAGTTCCGCAACTACAACCTGTTCTCCTTCTGTTGCTCTGCCTGATTTGTTAGCCCCCTTTAACCATGTTCTTCAATGCTCAGGAGCCACATGTGACCCTCAGAGATCCTCTGATATTATTTAAATGGTGGATCATTCCCTGTGCTGTAATGACACTAATGTCAAGCAATATAACAGTTGCTACCCACATACTTTGCATCAGCTCTATTGACATGGTTGTTGAGCAACACATCCAGCAGAGGGCAGTTTGGAGTAAAAATCAAACATGACGACGGTGGAGGAACTTGTAGTTCTGCATTTTAATTTTAAAAACAACGAAAAAGGCAGCATTCTAGACAGTGGTGTTCTGTGAGGCCAATAAATACTGCGTGACATTTGGATGGAGAATTTCATTCACTTGTCTTACCAACGAGGGAAATTGATGATGAATGTCATTTTCAATACTGTCCCTGGGGGACTTTCGATAACTTGCCTTGCCAGATAGCCCTGCACATCAGGCATGACAACAAGCACAGTGTGCCTGTGAGTGAGGCGGAGCAATTTGCATCACCATTCGCACGTTGCACGTTGTCTATTGGTATTGCTCTGTCTCATCCTCATTGGTAAGTTTTCAGAAAACCTGCAAATGACGTATGAAATTAATGCATGGACAGAAAACTCCATCCATATCCGTATTTAACACTGAGCATAAATGAGCTTTTAGTGTGTGGTGCATTGGTATTAGTGGCTGAGACAGTACCACTGATGTTAAGAGGATAAATAATACAAACTGTGCCACAACAGTTTTTGAATCTATAGGGTGTACCCACAAAGGTGTGTCTAATACAGTGTCCAGTTCAAGAACTCAAGCAGGACTTGCTGTGTCAGACCCACTCATACTAGAGCCACACATAAACACCACCATCACCACATTAATCTCACTGCAGGGCTGAGAATAATCTGGCAAGTAAAAAAATGACTTTGGTGGTCCTGTGCGGGCACTGACCATTTGAAGAAAAGGATGAAATGAAGCTAGTAACGTATGCAGTGCAGAAGATGAAAAGCAATTTATTTAAATTCCAGAACAACTAAGTGCATTTGTATGGTAAGTGGAACTGATAAAGTGTGTACGGTGTTTAGAATATTAATGTGTAAGTAGCATCATCTTTGCCCCTCTTCTCTCACACTCAGACAGCCACAATGACTCCTACATAATGGCAACATAAGGTGTTATTCCTTCATAATCAGCACACTTGGCAGCTTGTTTACTACTACTGCCAAGACTTGCAGATATCATTTTAGATGTGTACTTGATAGCAAAGTTAGGAGTGGTTTTGCTTCCTACTCAATCATTTTAGACTGAGTTTTCAGATTTATACATGAAATGATAATCTTGTCTTGAAGATTAACAGACGTGACTGTTTCTAGCATTTCACATGCACTGAATTGCTATTGTATAGTGTTTGTATACATATTGATATTTCACACTTGTGTGAAATGTTCATAATTTACTTTTTATTTAAGGCAGAATATATTCAGTTTATAGGTGACCCATGTGAGAAATACATTGCACACTGTCAAGGGAGGTTTTATATTGAAGCCAAATGTCTCCTTTACTGGCTAATAACATTTCTGACCCTCTAGCTTTATCTTAAGCTAAAGTGTCAGGGTAGTTTTGCCTTTGCTAACGCAATTATGACCCATCATAAACATAAACTAATATACCAGACAGCATGCATTGATTCGGACAAAAAAAAAAGCTACTGTTTTCACAGATTGCTTGTTCAGAACAGGATTGTTGGGCTCTTGTAGTCTCTTTTTTTTTTTAAACTGACCACTGTATACAGAATGCTTAGCCAAAAGGAGCCACCATTTGGAGCAAAATTCATGATGTCCATGTACTTTCACATTTATATAAACAATAGTGTCTGCCTTACTCTAGTGAATGCTTGTAATGCGTTTGATTTCTGCCTGACAGATTCTTTTGCTGTTAGTCTTACACATCAACTCTATCTTGAGCTGGTTTATGTCTCTGTTAACAGTTTGAGAGTTTCAGATGACAAACTGTTTCTACTAGAAATGGAGCAATGCTAGGTTGTTTCAACATGAGTGTGAGGGGTTGACTGTAGGAATGCTAGAATGAAGAAGCAAACTTAAAAAGGAAGTTTTACTTTAACGGGTGTGGCAGCAGCAGTCTGAATTCGTCATGCCCGCTAACACCTCCCCCTAAGTGTGGCATGCAGAGGAGGACAGATATTAAATCATATACTATTTAAGTGATGATTGAAGCTGTCTTGACACTAGTAAGTGTGTTTCAGGTCCTTTGAATTGTTAATAAATAGTGACGTGTGACAGTACTGATAAATGATAGCATTGTGGTTTCACTTTAAATAAACCAGAAAACTGAACCGTTTTACAACATACAATCTTATTTTTGCAACTTATTTTTATTGCTATGCAATTACAGTTAATACATATGCTGGTTTTTGTCTCACAATTATGTTACACAAATGGGGAGAAATCGGTGTAATTAATAAACACGTCAGCATTGCCCTTAAACTGTGGCCAAATGGTTTGAAACAGTAAAAATGCCAAATGAATCCTTGTTAAAGTTTAACACTTTATGCTAATAATTAATACTGTAATACACATTGGGACTCTTTGAGACCTATCTGGCAAGAGCATGCTTAGAGACATGTATTTAAGGCTGTTGAAAGGGGTTGTTTATGGCAGCAGCTTAGATCACTAGTTATGATTGTGTCACAACCTGAAATTCCAGTGGATCCACCGCTTTCTCTCCGCTTTTCCCATTGCCTTAAAAGATTTTGGCTCTTTTTGGTAGTGTGTATGTTTTTAAAATTCCTCCTTTTGCACTTACTGAAGAACACATTATATGTAAATATATTTCTTGGTGAAATGTGTTCCATGTAAAGTGAAAATAATATTCAGTTTGCAACCAAAGGGGCTTTGCAGACTTTCTACTTCTACGTGCTGTTTTACTGGATGACTCAGTTATGCTGTTTTTGAGCAAAATGCTAAGGTTCTCTTGATGTGCAAAATTGTGTGTACCATGCCCAGGGTTTTGTCTCTCATTCACTAATACGTATGTGTGTGAGTCTGTCGTCTCCACAGCATGTTGAAATAATACAGATGGCTAATTTGTGGTAATCCCCTCTCCAAATGACCAGCGAGGGGAAGCTTAGTGTGGTACGTGTGGCACGCCTGCAGAAAGGGGTAAAGGGACATTCTTTCTGTTGTGATTGTATTAGCCACCCAGAGGCCATCGGATTACAGCTCACTGTTTGTCACTTGTAGTGCCATTTCAGCAGTGGACTGTTGCAAAGAGTTATATATGCTTGAGCTGCACTTTCTTTTTTTCTGTGGCTCCCTTTATGTGGCCTGAGTTGAATGAGAAACGAGTTATCTCCACATTCACAGAACACATTTAAGTTTTTACTTAAAAAGAAGCTAAGCATATCCTTCTAATAAACGTTTTCCCCATGTAGGTAATCTTAGATGTTGTTATTCTAACAACTAGTTTGATCCAAATGTGAGTATTTTATCTTTATTAATTGCAGATTTCCTGTGAGTAACTCAAGTTAATGGAGTAGTTCTGAAAGGATTGTGTTACCAAAGTGTGGTCTGGGTGCACAAGAGACTTTGTTACACTGTTAGTGCTGTTGGGATTAAGTTAATTATAGCCTGCTGGGGGAAAGCAGGTTAGCTGCAGGGGCGAGGGGTCATCATACTCAGACGGGCAAAGGTTGGAAAGGCCTGGCGTTAACAGCTTAATTGTTAATGTGAGAAGCAAAGTATCAGGCACATTGTATTGTTAAATTTGGCTTCTCACGTTTTAGATAGTTGTGCAGCCAAAGATATATATGAGAAACAAACCAAAAAAAACTGACCAATGCTTTTATTTGTGGCACATGGACATTTTTAAGCCTTTTATGGATGTCAAGCGGGTTGGAACATTTTTAGACATAAACAAATGAGGATTATATTAGTTAAGCTATAACGGTGGCTAATGTTTAGTATTTCATTTACTAACCTTGTAAATCAAATGTTGAGGGAAACTTTTGTGGGCCTTGGATACCTAGGGTTAATCTCTGAACCAATAGGATTTTCGAACGTGAACTGTAGTGACATGTTTTGTCACTCTTTAGTCTTCATGACCATAATCTTTCTCAGACAGAACCTGGAACAGTGTGTGCCCGGGCACAACATGTGAAATATGTTAAGCCAGAAACATCACAAAACATCTGGCAATCTCTGTACAGCTGTTAAAACAAATGTACTTCTCTCTCAATTTATTAAGAGTATTCTGCTGTGCCAAGTCTTTGAGCCTCCCTCGGGTGACGTAACGTTATCGATAGGTTTTCCCACAGATGGATCTTCCTGAAGAGAACAGCAAGGGCAAGTCTGTTACAGGGTCAACCAGTTATGAGTCAGTGTTTAAATAGCAGACTCTAGAAATTAAATGTGTTTCAGGAGGTAAAATGTAGGTGTGTTGATGTTTTCCTATACTTTGTCTAGATTTGAGCCTGCATGTCAACTTGCAGGCAATGAAACACTTTGAATCACATTGTTACACATTGGCCAAAGTGACTTAGTCAAGTTCTTCTGATCTGTACCCTGCAAAGTAGGACATGTGTAAGCCATATTGAAATGCTAATGTTACATGACTCATCAATTTTCAGCTTGACCTGAACTTTCAACCAAACTGATAAAATCAAAATGACAGCTTTGATGTCACCTTTAACTGCACTTATATTTCCATTTTCTGCAATTGTCCCACACCACACACACTTTATTCCTTTTTTGTCTTTTGCCAGATGATAACTGTGGCACACAAACTTTGAGCACCTGTACATTAAGCCTTGTGGCTCTGAACTTCTCTCTATGACGTTTCTTTCTTACACGTTTTGCATGTTTTGTCGCAAAATAAAATCTATTGGTAGATTTCCAGGTTTTTCTTATAGATTTACAGTTAGTATAATAACTAAGGTCTTAACAAATACAGCATCTGCTAAACAGCTTTTTATATTTTTAAGATAAATTTACAATATTACTCTTCAACTTCAGTTGTCCAAATTATTTGTTTGAAATTGTGATATGAAAATATATTTATTGCTGATTATTAAACTAGAATCCTTCTCTCTTTATATTCACAGTACATCTTTGGGGAGTTCAGCCCAGATGAATTCAATCAGTTCTTTGTGACTCCTCGCTGTTATGTTGAGGTAAATTAAGGAAAAAAGCTTACACGTGAAGCTTGTAAAAACTTGTTTTTAATTTTATAAATACATTTTTTAATGTAATGTTGCTCTTCCTAGAGCCCATTTCCACAATGGCATACTTCAAGCTAATTTGAATTTACTGTGCTGACTTTTAAAATATTCAGTGTAATTCTAATTAAAATTCTAAGTGCATGTTATAAAATTTGTCATCTAAACTACTTGAGTATTGGGTTAATTGATGTTAAACTGATGCATTTTTTCACTTTCCCCCCTAAATTAACAGCTTCCCCCCTTCAATGATAAAGTCTCCTGTGTCAGTCATAACTCAGGTAAGATTTTCACATAATTCCTGTAAATTATGACATCAGAGTGGGGATCTCCCAGCTGACTAATAAAATCCCACACATCTCATATTTATTTGAGATTATTCAGCACCTTTAATTATTGTCAAGATCCTGTCTTCAGAGCCTGGGTCTCTCGCATCACAGTCAGTGGAACGTTAAAGAATACCCTACTTTTCTGTCCTGATTTGAACTTGATTCCGAACCACAAAGTGCCAAGGAAATAAGAAAAAATTGCAGTGGCATCTCAATACTGTTGATATTTACCCTGATTTGTATTAATTATTTAGGAGGTTACTGCCCTCCTGCTGTGCCTTACGTTACGGAATCAATGAGACGGCAGGTTTGCGGTGAGTTGTGGGTCCGACGAACAGTGTCTTATTCCTCTTTTCGCTGCAGAACTTCAGCCGGAAATACAGATTGCTTTCTAAACTTTGCCTTTTATCAACCTCAAACCCTTCCCTCTTATTTCTGCCTGTTTTATAATCTGTGAAGCTTTGCATGCTTAGATGCCAACACATTTCTTTCTGACAATTGCATCTGCACAGCAGGCTTGGAGTTGATGTAAGAATTTATGATGATGATGATGATTTTCACACTTCTTGGACATTCCCTGCTAATACAGCTAACTTACAAAATGGGTTGGAAGAGAACTGGGTATTACGGCAGTTCTAATGTAAACCATTTTAAAATAACATTGTTTTGTCAGAGATATTTTCCCTAAATGACTGTCCTCCCTGCTCTCATTGAATGAACCTTGTTAAATAATTACTAACAGAGAACATGGCAAATAATGGGCGTTTTAATCAAAACACAACTCAGTAATCTTTCCTTTTTTCCCCTTCATGATTTTTTTGGTGGCTTGAAGTTTTTGGTTTTGTATTTACAGTTGGATTTTTTTTTCTCTGAATAGTTTTTACTTTAATCATTAACACTTTTTTTAGATTAATTTCAAACTGTCTTTTGCTGCTTCACATCTTTGCACAGCAGCTGATCTTAGCTTTGGGGTAATGGGTAAATGAATATTAATCATCTGGAATATGGTTTGATGTACATGATTACATTTGTTATAATTTTTTTAATATATGTTTTTTTTTATTGTTTTGTTAATACATTAGTTGGATTAGTATAATCTATATATTTGAAAACTTTTGATGATTTTTATAATTGCGATTGATCCACAAGCCCTTTACCTGTGTACATGAAGCTGTAGTTCTAATCAACATTTGCCAAATTTGATGTGCCATCTGCAGGAGAAGACTACCAGCACATTGAGTTTGGTGTGGATGAGGTGATGAGTTCTGAGCCAGTGTCCATGAAAAACCCTTTGTACAAAGTTTCAAGCACCCTGAATCCCCAGGCTCCGGAGTTCATCCTGAGCTGCCAATCAACTCAAAAGTCTCTCCCTACTGCAACACCTGACACAGACATTCCAGATGGTGCAGACTTCAATTCGGTGGACTGCGCCGACTCTGAGGCTTCAGCTTTGGACAGCCAGCAGGTCGGCTCTGACCTGGATGGAGTCTCTAGCACCCTGGGCCAAAGGGAGCGGAAAAAAAAGAAAAAACGACCGCCTGGATACTACAACTATCTAGAGGGCTCCAGCAACAGCAGTGGTGGGGCTGTGGATGGAGTGGCAGGCACAGTGCTAGTAAATGGACATGCCCTCAGTGTTCCAGCTTCAGAGGACATGGTTGGCGAGGCACTGCTGGGAGCCGACTTGACTCCTGCCTCTGCTGTCACATCCACCCCTTCCACTGTTCTGGCTGCCCCATCCCCCAATCAGAGGACTTGTGAAAGCCCTGATGAATCTTCTTTTGACTTGACAAGCGGAGCTGCCACTTTGTTAGATGATAATGCTGCAGCTTTGTCGTCTTCCTCTTCCTCCTCTCAGAGTTGTGGGCTGGTGGAGGGGCCCAGGACTGCAGAGCAGCATACTGAACCCCTTGTTGTAGAGAGCCCCGAACTGCAGGGCAGTGGAGGGCACAGCCCCTGCCCAACCTCTCCCACTCCTGCTGCTGCTGTGGCTACCACTGCACTTGCTACTGCTACTACTGACGAGGGACAGCCCGAGGGCTCAGGCCAGGCTAATGGGCTGCCGGAAGCAGCTCCTGCCGATGGAATGACAGACAGACACCCAGATTCATCTGAGACAACTGAGGTTGCTTTGGTCCTTATCCCCTCAGACTCTGAGCCCCAGCCTGTGGCTGAGCAGGTGTCTTCAGCTGCTGCAGCCACGGTTTCTGTGACCAACCCACCAAAATCCTGGGCCAGCCTCTTCCACAATTCCAGGCCTCTTCCTGGAGGCCCTCAGGCCTATGTGGAGGTGAAAAATGTGCCCACTGTTGTGGCAGTTTCCCCGGCTGCATCTGAGCAGCCTGAAAAAGTCTGTGAAGTGCGGCAGGGCCCTGTTCCTGTATCCGAGGATCCAGTGGCTCCCAAACTGGCAGGTATGGTATATACACAAGTGTATGAAAAGCAGTCATACATTCAATAGCCTAAGTTCTTGGCTAGTCTAAGAAACTTGTCAGAACAAAAACCATAACCAAATATTAGTCTATTCATGCATGACAATACAGTCTGTTTTATCACAAATTTTAAAATGTTCTTTTTTTCCTTAAGTAACTAGTTGTCAGTTAGTTTGACTGTTGATGTTAAACCTTTTAGTATCAAAAAATCAACAGTATGTGTCTAAACAATGTCCACACGGTCTTTGTCTAATTGATGCAATTGGAAATTTTGCACAAACTTGGTCAATTGCTTTATTTACCTGTTCATATATTAACACACACGTGCATTAAAAAAAATTGTGCTATGTGTTCCGCTGGCCATGGGATGGCAGCAGACGATCATTGTTCTTTCTGCAAGAGGCAGATCCTTCTGCTCCCAAACACTGGGTTCACTTAAAACCAAATAATTGTGCACTCATACTGAGTAAAAGTTCTCTAGGAGTGTGTTCACCTCATTAGTAAACTGAGAAAAGGTCTGGTGGCTATGCCACAAGGCACGATTTCTCTGTTACTTGGATAATATCAGCCCAATGTTGAGGATTGTCCAATAGGAACATGACTTAGTTCTTTTTGGATTGGACAGGCTTGATTTTGCATTTATATATTCTGGCTAAACAGACATCCTGCTTTGTGGAATATCCTCCTGTTTCATTTAAACACACTGTTATGTTAAGATATAAGGTGTGTTTTTTAACTTGAACAGCAGATGGGGTCAGTGTACTGCAAGTTGTCAAACATTTTCAAATGCAATGACACATTGTTAAGTAGCTGAGAATTTTTACTGACACATTATCTCCCTTTGCAACTTGTGTGGAGGTGCCAAGATTAACGAATTAATAAACTAAGTTTAACACCGCTAAATATTTTTAGTTGCTTTAATAGCACTGTTTTTAATGGCCTTAACATATTTTGATAGTTTATCTCTATGAACCATCTATATGTTGGGGCTAACTAAAGTCCAGTCACTAACAGAGATTCTCCCCATGGGGATCACACTAATCTTCAGTGTAAAAGGCACAACAGGGACCAAGCAGGAGACCAGAGGCTCAGTTGGGTGAATGGGAATAAACTGAGGAAATTGAGTATGCTGAACAAACATTTGTTTGTTCATTTGCATGTTGATAATAATATAACAAAATATTGCCCTTTAATTCTTCACCATGTTATGTGGTGGTTCTTTAAGTGAGAAGCCACCATGATAGAAAATGTAACACTTGTGCATGGAATAATACAGACCCATAATTAGACCCTTTTTATATATATATATATATATATATATATTAATTTTCTAACACAATTCCAGTCATTTGAAACCCAGAAGGATATTTTTGAATTGTTAAATATGATTGAGGAAAGAAATCTTAATAACTTGAGAGTAGGTCACTTGAAAGTAAGAGTTTTTATATGCATGATATGTTGAGATCTCACAGGGTTGGTACTGATCAACATTAGAAATAACAAAACCACTGGTTATTAAGGCTAATTGGAAAGAAATATTTCAGACGAGTAAAGACCGGACACAGTGAGAAAAGGAAATGTGGACTCAATACTGGCTTACAATATTTAAGGGCTGTAAGAACATCAGGTTTAGCATAGAAACACATGACGGTATGGTCCTATAATAAGTAGTACCCACTGTACATGCATCTGGAGACA
Organism: Hoplias malabaricus; assembly: GCF_029633855.1. Lineage (NCBI taxonomy): Eukaryota > Metazoa > Chordata > Actinopteri > Characiformes > Erythrinidae > Hoplias > Hoplias malabaricus. The sequence continues at coordinate 9,263,979 of NC_089815.1, read as the reverse complement.
TTATGGTCTGTTGTCGTACATACATTGCCTCAACATCTCAGCTTTGATCGCTTTAGAGCAAAATATCAAGCTGATGCCGAGTAGTATCTTTTTGTTGCTGGCACTGCATAAGTGGTTCTCTCCCATTTTTTTTAATGACTGTAATTTGGAGTATTAACTGAAGTGATCTTGGTGTCATAAGAGCACAATGTTAGATAAGATGTTAGTTTTGTTTCTTGCGGCTTAAAACACTTCCTTTCAGCATACCCATGGTGATAGAAGAGCATGTCTGTTCTAATGTGAAAAGAGCTTGTTCTGATCTTAAGGAATTCTTGTGATGGTTTTCCAAGTGCACAAATAATTTCCCTCCAATTTTTTTAAACAGAAGCGCAAATGTGCATATGTAGTTTTCTCTAGTTTGAGCAAACATAGGTGCAAAAAAGGTTCATTTTTTTGCTTTTTCTTTTGTTTCTGACATCTCTTTGGGAGTTAGAGAAGAAGAGAGAATTGTTAGAAACTGTATTCTATTCATTTTATTCCACGTTTCCTTGGGAACTGTGCTCCTATCACAGCTTCCCTTCCTAGGCGTGGTACAGTGTCCTCCTCTGTCTACCTGCACAAGCCTCAAGTTTGTTAGTTATTTGATGCCCGCAGAGACTAATGGGACATCTCAGAAATTATGTTCTCTTTTTCTGAAGAGAGACAACATATTTTGCATAATCTTTTTTCTGGTTTTCTGTCAGAGCTTATCGAGAATGTGAAGTTGATACACAAACCAGTGTCTTTACAGCCAAGAGGACTGATCAACAAGGGAAACTGGTGCTATATCAATGCTGTATCCTTAATTCTTTTTTTTGTTCTTTGGAAGCACTGATATGTAGTATTGTCATTGGGTGTTTGTTTTACTTTGTTGCTGGCTTTTTCCTTGACTCTTAAGTGAAAGACCCTACAGGCACTGATTGCGTGTCCCCCAATGTATCACCTGATGAAGTCTATTCCCATTTTCAGCGAGACACAGCGACCCTGCACCTCAACCCCAATAATGGATAACTTGTGAGTGACTTGCCTTATTTGTCTTTTTTTTTTTTTAATAGTTATAAAAACTAATTTGCCTCCACTACATGCTTCTTTGACAAGAGGGGGGGGGGGGGGGGGGGGGGGGCGTTGTATTTGAAGAAAGTCAGGATGACCAAATTTTTATGGTTGGCTTATTATATGGTTTTACATTGCAAATGTTTTTGGCTTTTCCAGTGTTCGGCTTGTTAATGAATTCAGCAACATGCCGGTTCCTTCTAAAGCAAAACAGCAAGGTAAGCCTCTATTCTGTGGCAAGGACATTTTCAATAATTGTTGTAGTGATTATTATTAATATTGATCTCTGGTTGTTTTTCACAGCTGCAGGAGAAAAGATAATTAAAGATATAAGACCAGGCGTTCCCTTTGAGCCCACATATATTTACAAACTCCTCACGTTCATTAAATCCAGCCTTTCTGAGAAGGTAAGGGATTTTTTTCTGATCTCTGACATTCATGAAATGTAAGAAGGAATACTTTTTGTTCTTTGTATTTATAATTGGTCTGAGAATTATTTCACAGTTTTTAACTGTACAGGAAGAAATGTTTGTAAATGTTTGAGACAGCTGTATTTACTAAATCAGTGCCCTTTTAATGAAGTGAAATCAGAGCATATTAAGCTGCTGACACAGCTGCTGTAACACATTATGGGAGGCCTGCTAATTCAGACATGGCTTTACAATTCACATCAGTGGGTAGTGACTAATTAATCCCCATCCTTTTTTTTTAAATTACCTTGTTTTTTTTGTATCTGCAGGGTAGACAGGAAGATGCAGAGGAGTATCTCGGCTTCACCCTGAATGGACTGCATGAGGAAATGCTGGCACTGAAGAAGCTTATCTCTCCACAGGAAGAGAGTGAGGGTCCCCCCCCCCCTATTATTTCTTCAGAATTTGTGGTCCACCAATAATAATATTTAAATTGTTTTTAGTATGCTGAATTCCAGACATACATTATATTACTCTATAAAGATATATTATATAAAGCTCTGTTGCTTTAAATCTGAAGTGAAGTACATGGGTGTTAGGGGCCTATTTGGGATGGGATACAGTTTCTGGGACACATTTTTCAGAGAGATACATGGCACATACATGAATGTGAACTGTTCAGATAGCCAGTTCAGATTTAGCATTGATTAATGCTTTGCTTGAGGCTTGCAATTTGAACATTAGACTTTGTTCTCAGTCTGTTGAACTTGAACATGGTTATTTGATTGTTTCTAAGCAGAAGTGTGCACACCCAATGGGCCAGGCTCTCAACCTTTACCTGAGGAAGACCCTGCTGAGAGGGAAGGAGAGGAGGGCAGCGAGGACGAGTGGGAGCAGGTGGGACCCAGGAACAAGACCTCGATCACTCGGCAGGCTGATTTTATCCGCACCCCTATCACAGACATATTTGGTGGACACATAAGGTAGGCTTCTCTGAAAGTTTTTATTGTAAAAGTGAGCTTTAACTTAATTTAAATCTTTTTTTTTCCCCTGTCTTTCCAATTTGGATGCTTGCAAGATGACTAGAGATTTGAGTGCTAGAACTCTGATACCAACAGAGAAAACACAGAAAGAGTGAAAGAATGGATAATCCCTGCTTCGGTCTGCTAATGCTTTACAATGATGAGAATAACATAACATGACAGTCAAAATGCAAATTATAGCTATTTGTGAAGATGACATTGGTTGTTTTTAGCCAAATGCTTTTTAATTCAAATTTTCCTTTCAACCTTAAATGACCATTTAAATATCCCATTCTATTTAATAGCTTAGCTTCCAGAATGTATTAAATGTGATTGTCAGCGTTTTCCATTTTGTTGTCTTGAATCTTGGTTTCTTTCGGCCAAGGATATGCTTCTCAGAACAAAATAATTTAAAATGCATTTCAAGTTGTGATGCACTAAGTAGAGGGCAATATGGGATTCCTATTCACTTTTGTTTTATTTTGTATCTAGCATATAGTTTTAATTTCAGTTGAGATTTTTAGAACAGAAAAGATGTCAGGTCATCCTTAATTTCTCCCTCCTCTTAGCACTCGATATCTGAACAGCTGACAACTTTGACAGATAAAACTTACTAACTATCCATTTATGCCCTTTTTCCACAAGATTTTTATTCCCTGTAGGGGCCAAGCCTTTCTTTTTATTGGCTCTCTGCCTTAACCTTAGGTAGCAGAGCCAGATGGTCCCTGTGCCATCTTCACTGCAGTCTGCTCTCCTGGCATGGCATCCAGCCTTCGAGCTGCTTGCCTGTAGCCATCACATACTGAGCCAGGAGCAGCTGCCTCACTCTCTCTCACTCACTGCAGTGGAACTACCTCTCTGGCTCTCACCCCATAGCCCTGCTGCCCAGCCAGCCACACGGGTTTACAAAAAGCCTTAACCTGTCGGTTGAAAAGGCTTAAATGACACCCTTTCACGTTGTGTTTGAGGTTGGAGCTTGGCATGCTCCATGGCTGAATTTGGAGAAAAACTGCCTAAAGGGATGATGTTTGAGTAACCTGGGCAAGAGCTGAATTCAATATAAAAGCAGTCCTTTAGAAGTCTAACTGTGACAAATGTGATGTATTTTGCCTAGTCTTCAGGTTCCTGTAGGCATGTGCTGAGTTTAGTTATTTTTTATCTAAGCAATTTAAAAAACACTTTCCTGAGTTTAACTTTAATTCAATGTGATGTCTCCTAAGAGTTTTTGTTTGAGAGCAAAGCCCGGTGCTACAAAGGAATAGATGGCTGTCTATGGGGTGATTTTGTGTGTTTGTATAATTTTAAACATATAGACTGAAAGGTATTAACTGTTTTTACACATTTTAATAATAAAATACATTTGTATGTGTTTATTTATTTATTTTTAACCATTTAAAATCTTTCATTAAGTATTTATTCCAGATCATTGTGAAGGTGTTCCGTGTTTATTTTAAATGATCTGTATGTCACTAATATATATATATATATATATATATATATATATATATATATATATATATATATATATATATATATATATATATATATATATATATATATATATAATATATATATATATATATATAAAATGTGAATTTTTTTTTAGGTCTGTGGTGTACCAGCAGAGTTCAAAGGAATCTGCCACTCTGCAGCCATTCTTCACCCTGCAGCTGGACATTCAGTCAGAAAAGATACGCACAGTACAGGAGGCCTTGGAGACCATGGTGGCACGCGAGTCTGTTCAAGGCTACACCACTAAAACCAAGCAGGAGGTCAGTACATTGAATCTTGTTGCAGCAGTTTAGAGTATATAACATATCTTCCTCAGATTCATTTTAAAATGTGTATTCTAAAACCTTCAAAAGTCCTTGATCCTACTCTGTAAGGAGAAAAGTCCTTGTTTAGCTCAAGGCATGGATGTATTGAGTGTTTAGTTTGTGTGTTTATCTCTAGCAGTGCCCAGATATTGTATTTGTATTGTATCTTTTTCTTAGATAGTTTTACACTCTCAGCAACTTTCAACCAAAATCCACTCCTCTGGTATGGTACTGAGCAGTAATCTTGAAGGTGGTGTGGTATTTTTGTCCAGGCCCCTTCTTTTTTCACGAGAGCACTGCATGTACTATCTGTGTTGTGTGAAGCTGTTCTCACTCTTTCATGAGTAAGAGAGGATTTAGAATTTGAAGGAGTGTGATTTAACCACTTTTACCATCTCCTTTCGCTCTTTTCCCTGACTACAGATTGAGATCAGCCGGAGGATGACCCTAGAGGAGCTTCCTCCTGTGCTAGTGCTTCACCTCAAGAGATTTGTCTTTGAAAAGACTGGTGGCTGCCAGAAGCTGATCAAGAACATTGACTATCCTGTTGACCTGGAGATTAGTAAAGGTATGACTGTCTGCAGGTCCACGTAATTTGTAAAGCAAATGCTACTAAATAGTTACTTACTAAATGAAGTGATTCTCAAACATTTGAGTTTGTTTGTACATTAGAATCACTTGATTGGCCAGGAATTTTTCTCTGCATTTTAACCCAATCCGTGCAGTGAAACACACATTTACACACTCATTAGTGAACACTAGGGGGCAGTGAGCACACATACCTGGAGATGTGGGCAGCCATAGTCACGGTGCCCGGGGAGCATTTGGGTGTTAGATGCCATGCTCAAGGACACTTCAGTCATGACCTGCCGGCTCTGGGGATCAAACTGGCAACCTTTCAGTTACAAGCCCATGTTCCCTAACCACCAGGCCACATCACTATGTAAAATCATCCTATACATAATTGTAAATCACAGTACATAAATTGACTATTTATTTATTTTAAAAACTTGACAGCAAAATCTACAAAGAATTCTAAATTCATTCGTAGTTTAAGGCAGTAAGATGGAGATTTCCTGTAGGTTTTTTTTACACTTTTAATAAGTAAATATTGGAAAATCATGTCATGTCAAAAGTAGATCTTGTCATATAAACCTAGCAGAGTCTTCACTTCTGTTAGTGTGTGTGTGTGTGTGTGTGTGTGTGCGTGCGCTTACTTGGAGTGAGATAGCACTCCATCTGCCAGTCAGCAATTCATGTCTGTTCTTCACTTAATTCCAATCCACCTCCTCACTCAAATGCTCACAGCCTCACACACCATCAGTCTACGGCTACTTTTACCACAGTTGCCTGTTCAGTTTAGACCTAGCCTCTGCCATATAGAACTGAAATATTTATAGCCAACCTGTAATCTTGTAAACCCCTCAGCCCTCTCTGAAACCTCAAAAAAAATCTTGTGCCTTTGCCTAGTTTGAGCACAAGCCACTGTCTTTGCATCCTCGTAGAGGCTTAATGCTCCCACAGAATGCAATCTCTCCCAAAATAAACAATGAAAACCCTTTAAAAAAACACCCTAGAAAAAACCTCTTTCAAAAAGAAAAAACAAAACAAAAAAAGTGTAGTTTTACGCTCTTGAATGTAGGCTACATCTTACTCTAGTTAAAACGCTGAAGAGCTGCCAGCATTCTGGTCAACTTAGACAATAGTAAAACATGTAATCTGGATTCAATTTAACAAGTGCTACAAATATTTCTTCCCTTATTAATGACTTGTTTATTCTCAGATTCTTTGACCCGCTGATGTTTACAACTAGTGTTTGAAGTCATGTAATATGCTGCAGAGATGGTTTGTGCCTCTTGTCTCTTTGCAGATCTCCTCTCACCAGGAGTGCGAAGCAAAACATTGAAAGGCCAAAGAACCTACAGGCTCTTTGCAGGTATGTGTGGTGTGCCATTGTGCTTGTACATTTTATTCCTTAATGTGTTGTAATATGGTCAATTACCAAATTCCAAAATTAGACTTTGTACATAAAATGCATTGAAAACTGTTTTGCCTGTGATGAAATGACAATTAAAAAAATATATTTTAAATAATACTACTCTTGATTTTCAAGGCAATGTTTTTGAGGGAATTTTGGTTTTAGGTTGAACAAATAAGTGTGTGGGTGGGGAGATCATATTGTTCACTTGAACTGGGTATTCTTGGGGACAGTTGCCCCTCTCTGATATTAATAATAGTACTTTTTGATGCATAAAGGATATCGGTGGTGTTTATAGTTAATATGGAAAAGGCCATTCTCAGCACGAAGCACATTGATTTTGATGTGCACAACCACACCAAGTCAAACCCAGTTGTCCTTGATAGAGCTCCATCACTCCAAAGAATACTTTTACTCCTTTGTAGCCTAAATCTGGGAGGTTCTGATCTTCTAACCCTATCCTGCTTTTCTCTCTCTCTCGCTTTCACTCTCTCCTGTGTGTACTATGTTCATTTTTTGAAAACTGTATGATCATTTGAAAAACATGTTGTAAATAATTGAAATAATTATGACATTATAACGTCATTCTGGGCGGCACAGTGGCGTAGCAGGTAGTGTCGCAGTCATGCAGCTCCAGGGACCTGGAGGTTGTGGGTTCAAGTCCCGCTCCAGGTGACTGTCTATGAGGAGTTTGGTGTGTTCTCCCTGTGTCTGCATGGGTTTCCTCCCAGAGTCCCAAAACACACGTTGGTAGGTGGATTGGCGACTCAAATGTCAAAATGTATCCAAAAGATCTACTAAGCATATTATGGACCCCATCAGTGACTTGCCTGGTCATGTTTTGGTGTCCAAGTTCCCTTGCTTCAATTGGTCAAACCATCATTTCAGGTACTTTTATGTCCAAAGGGGTGTACTACAAAGACAGAAATGTCCATCAGCTCTTTGCCCTTAAGTTACATGACTAAACTGAGAAATCCTGATTAGTGTAATCCCCCAAGGTTTAGTATGTTGTGTATGTGGGGAGGGTGAGTGTTTTTTAAATATACATGTTTGTGGACATATGGAGACAAGTTGGACATATTCATTGTGTGCTGCTTTGGTGAATTCACACAGATCAGTTCATGTTGGAAATAAAAATATTAGCATTTTAGTCTGCATCTTCACTTATGTGACCTTTGTGTCTCTCTCTACAGTCGTTTATCACCATGGGAACAGCGCCACAGGCGGCCATTACACTACAGATGTCTTCCACATTGGGCTGAACGGCTGGTTGCGCATTGATGATCAGGCAGTGAAAGTGATCAACCAGTACCATGTGGTGAAGCAGACTGCAGAGCGCACTGCCTACTTGCTGTACTACCGTCGCGTCGACCTGCTGTAGAAACCCCACACATTCACACACTCACATGCACGCACTCTAATACAACACTCACACACGTACAGACGCATACACGCCTCAACAGGAACACTGCCCAATTTTTTCTCTTGCGAGATTTTTCCTCCTGCCTCCCTCGACTCCTTGTCCCGTGCTTTTCCAGACAGCCAGCTTTTCCAACAAGTTTTTTTCTTCATTGACCTCTTTTGTTGTTTTGGAAGAAGAGGGGAAACTCCTACATATAAAGACTTTTGAGATGGAGTCCTCCCTCCATATGCAGCCTCCCCACACACCATGGGTGTGGAAATATATAGGGACAGTAGGGATGAATGCTGAAGAATTTGAGGGGAGCCTCCACACTAGAGAGTATGGACTGCTGACACTTCAATATTTGCAGCCTTGTTTCGGACTGGCGCACAGTAAAACCTCCAGCTAGCCGAGGCTTAAACTGAGGGACTGCCGGAGAGAAGACATTATTTTTCTTTTGTTTTTGTTTAATTTCTTATGGCGTAGCGAGAGGAAAAAAAGTGTTTTGCCTTTTAGCAAGGGGTATTTGTTTGGCCGAACAAATTGCAGCAGTTCAGCAAAGCCAGATGAAAATCTTGACTTGAGTAAAACTAGAGGCCCTGCACCAGCATACTACAACAAACAATAATTGTGTAGATCGCAATGTGCGAGTTTTATCTGAACACCCCCTGAAGCAAGACACCACTCCACCAACTGCAATCACCACCTCACTGTACCCTATTCCTCATGATTTTGACGGTCTTAGGCCTAGCTGAGCTAACACTGGAGCCATTGGATGAAACAATACCAGGTTGGGGAAGAGGTGCTGCGGTGGAGAGAAACAGAAAAAAAACGACAAAAAAAAACAAAACAAAAAAAAAAAAAAGGAAAAAAAAAAACCTTTAATCGGCTTCTTTGTTTGCAAGAACCTGGGTGTGGTTTCTGGGTGTAGAATTAGACTGATTATCTAACAATTTTAATGCGCTTTAGGGCATAAAATGATTTACAAAAAGCTTCTGTGCACGTACACTATAAAATTGATCAATAAAAGTCATCGATCGTGCACTGCAATGCACACTTGCAGATATTTAAAAGTTTCAATATAGATTATGGAGCAATCTGAATCTGGGTTAACATTGTTCAGCTGCCTGGGGAAAGTTTGTGCTGCTTGCTAGGCTTTTTGCATACCTCACACATGCATACACACACACAGACATACATGTTGGCCAGATTCCAATGGCAAGTGAGGTTTGTTGGTTATTATTATATTTTTTTCCCCCCTTTCATCTCATCTCAAATATCACCTTCAGTCCTGATTGGTCCTGTTAGCCTATATTTGTTTCTTATAGGGGTCAGTTGTCCAGTGCCTGCCTTGTCACACTGCAAGCTCAGCCATTCCTGTCTCCTTGTTTTTGAGGAGGAGGCTGCCTTAGGATGGGTACACTATGTTGTCTGAGGTCCTGTCTGTCTGACAGCCTGTCCTGTGCAGTCAGCCTGTCTGTACTGTATTTGGAGCTGTACTGATTTAACCTTAAAAATGATGAATCTGAGTCATCTGCTGGATGTTTCATCTTTCTTTTCAGTGAATGGCTTCTGTTCCTAGAAGTGGACCCCCGCTTCTGCATGGCTACACAACCTGATAACCCCTCGAATGGACAAACGCAGGCGCACACACAAGAATCATGTTTGTTTTTCTTTTAGACACCTTTTTAATACCTTCAGTCTTATTCATTGATTGTATTGACTTTTCCATTTAAATTTTTCCCTTGTTTTTTTTTAAAATATTTTCTTTCTTTTCATGTCATCTGAATTGATATTTGAAAAATATGACCCAAGATAAAGCACAATGAATAAAATTCTCCTATGCTTCATTATACGCCCCCACCCCATCTTTGGTATTCATAAGTTTCCACACAGTAGCAGCACACTGGGCCTGATACAAGTTTATGTTCTTTAATAACTGCAACCACAATTTCACTAGATATTCCTCTTTGAACATTTTTCCTGAGAGGTTGTGAGATCTGTATTCGAACATCTTTGATTAGTGTTACTTAAACCTTTAATGTTTGAACATGTTTATACACATGCACACACAAACTTAGCTGGTAAATAAAGCGAGGTACCGTAGCTTTCTGGAGCAGGTCCCTTGTACTGAGGTATTTTATTATGTCCTTTAAATCAGACAGGGGACCTGTCAGATCAGCAGGGCATGCATTTGGCTCCAATCAGGGTGTTCACGTTCCCTCTGTCACTTGACGACAATTCTCTGCTCAGACTTGTTATAAATGTTTTTTCCCTTTGCACTAATTGGCATTGCCAGATTTCTCAATGCACATGTGCTAGACTGGTTTCTGTTTTATTAGTGTAAATACGAGCCCTCAGCCATGATTCTTTTCACCAGAGATTTATATTTCAGGGCTACCCCTTTTGTCTTCTATTTACGCATTTTAATTTGGTTAGTTTAACCGTCTGCATAAAGATAAACGTGCCCCAAAATGAAACCAAAGTATGCAGAGCCTATATGAATATCTATATAAATATATATAATGTTGCCTCTCGTGATTGTTGTACCATAATATGTAAGAAATAAAGTTATTAGGTTTCTTCATTACACCATTTGATTTTTCTGACCTTAGGATTTGGTTTGGTCAGAATTCATTTTCAGTCATTACTCGTTTTAAAGTTGGTTATTAAAATTCACAGTTAAGGCTCCCATGTTCCAAATGGTTTTGTCAAAACTAATGCACTGGAGTCTTATGCTTGATTTTTTTTTTGTTTACCCCCCCCCCCTCCCCACACACACACACACACTGAAAATTTTGAAGAATAGAGATTGTGAACCATGCACAGAAGAGTTGTTGGAAGGTGCTTTATGTTGTACCAGTTCAACCCTGAGACTTCTTTCCTGAGTATAAAAGCTAGGGAAATATCCTTGCGTTTAGCTTCAATGATGTCTCTTCTGTTTGATTTGTTGCTTCCTAACACTTGTCTGCTGAAAAAGCTTGACATGTTGGGAAATCAAGAGAAAATATAAAGTATATGCTGTCCCTAATCATTGGCCTTCAGCTTATGCTTCTTTTTTTTTTTTTTTTTTTAATTTTATTTTATTTTATTTGGTCAACTTTTCAAATAAAAATAAAAGATATTGTGGCAAAGAGGTGTTTCTACTGTTTAGTCCGAGGACTGTGCTTCTCAAACACGGGGCTACTGTATTTGAACAATGTAGTCTGTTCCTCTCTTCTGGGCCTCCTCACTTGAGGAATGTGCACTGTAACCAAAAGCAAACATGAATAAAGGAGAAACTGATACCCAATGTCCATAGAACCATGTATTGTAGACTACTAACCAAAATGTGATTACATTTCAAGCACACCCTGTCCACTGTTCAACATGTTTGCCATACTTCTGCTACTGTCCTGACTCCTCCATCTCCTTTGCATTTGTGGCTCATCTGGCTGCCTGCTAGTCCTGGGTTCAGTCTTTGGCTTAGCTGGCCACTGTTTGCTTTCTGAAGCAGGCGGGTGAAGAATTCCTCCACCACCCCCTCCCCCTCCTCCCTTCTCCTCGTACCCCCCCCCCCCACACACACACACACCACCTCCCCTCGCTGCATTTCTTCAACACAGACATACAAGGATGCGGTTTTGGTCTCTGCTACCTCGTATATAATTAAATGGGGTATTTTCCTTGTTAATGTCATGATGCTGTTTAAGTTTGTTACCTTACAGTGCCACAGCCTGCGGGGGAAAATTGCACCCTCAGAAGGACCACCTAAAGGCAGAGAAGAGGCTCTTTCAGCTCTAAGGAGAAAATGATACAGCTTGTTTTACAGCAAAACTTTTATAGCTTTGAGTGGTTGTTTATTGTCAGAATATATATACAAGCCCACTGTCTAGTATGGTTAAGTTATAAACTGGAATCCAAGGCAGTTTGGCAGGAGAGTTGATATAGCTGCTTTAACTGTAAACATAATAATCAAATGTGATCTTGTTTCACTGTAAATGGTGAAAGTGCATTATTGAATTTGCACGTTGTTTTACTTGTGTTCAAAGTAATCACAATGGACTATCATGCATAAATGAAACCTGCTGCACTTCATGAAGATATAACTTAAAAAGGGGTTTCATGTGATGGTCTTCAAGGGATTGGGTTATTGAATAAGTACATTGTGTCTTCAGCTTAAAAAATGAGTGCCTTGTAGGAGAGATACGTCCTCTAATGTTGTCAAGACGCAGGCACTTTTCACTACAAAAGACCATTTTTGGACTTGTAACTAGTGGCTCACTTTGGGATTCTGATCTTGTAGTAAATTATAACTGTACATTCTGGTATGTGGGGTTGTATGAAATGGAATGCTATGGTGAAGATAATGTCATGTCTGCTTTGACTGACCTCACGCAAAAATATGATTAGTGAACAGAGAGGGAAATTATAGTTTAGATTCCTTTTCAACAATACTTGGACTTGGTGCTGACCATCCTGTAATTTGCGTTTAGTCTGACATGGAGCAGTTCCCATTTTTTATGATAATATTGGCATCTAACCTAGGTTCACTTAAAGTGCTGGTACTGGAATTGCTGCTCCTCTGCCAGTGCCCTACTGTACTTCAGGCCTCATCCTCCAGACTTTATCTGCTGCCTTTACAAACTCATTGTCTGCCGTGTTAGACCAGGCTGTCAGTATTTCCAACCTTAAAGTTCATGAATAGCTTACCACCCACCAGCTTGTCTCTCATTCCATGATGTTTTAATCCTGGGGCCCCACAAAGCTCCTCTGAGTTGCTAACAGAAATAAAAAAGGTACTGTCAAGACCTCTTTTGCCCTATCACCGTAAATGCCCATGGTGAGTGTGACCCACTGTCTTTCTCTTCTCCACAATGGGGACACGGCTAGCTAAACAGTTTGGTTGTTATCCTTTGACCTGTACAAGGAGAAACTGAATACACAATGAAAGGAGCTCAGTCCAATACCCTGATGAAAGTCTGTATTATGCAGCATTTTCTGGGTTCATTTTGCTCAGAAAAAGCAGTCTAGGTTGGATCAACATAGTACATCATTTTCCATTATACTACCTGTGATTCTAATGTTAAAAGTTGGGATTGGTGCCCTCTGGTGTCCACAGAATCATTTCAGAGGAAGTGCTGGCTTTTACGTTTTCCAGTAAGTCATGGACTT